>NC_135139.1:8484848-8787878 GCF_051014445.1 Colletes latitarsis | reverse complement strand
ACAAAAAATATTCAAAATGATTTCCTTGTGTACGAATACACATTTCATTTCTACGGATTACGTTTTCAGTTGCTGCTGCTATTGTTGTATGAGGTATCGATGCTTGTTGTATTTTAGTTTTCAAATTGTTTAGAAAGTGTTGAGAAAGTGTTCATTTTCATTTTAATTTTATTTATTTCAAAACAAAAATATCATACATAAATATATTAGTTTCGAGTGTATATGGTTTTTTCTACAACTCCAACAATTCTTACAATATTGTATCCGAAATCAATTTATTACTTTCGATTCCAGACAAATTATTCAGTAGTACTAATTCGAAGGAAATCTCAATATACAAGTAGTATTAATTTCATAATAAAAAAAAAACTGTTTTAACATAACACTTGTGGCTTCGACAAGTCAGTTTGGAAGAAAAGATTGTTAATCCCATGTTGTTTGATTTAATTACAAGTAACTTTTAACATGTATATATTATTTAATTTTGTTTAAATTTCATATTTTGTTTTATCTGTACTATTTACTTATCTATTTATTAACATTTTAGAATTGAAAAAAGTTCATAGTTTACTGCTACCCATAATTTAATTTGCAAAATCAAGTTGAACGCTGACTTAGCTAGCCCCACTTCGCAGAAGACATAAATAGCTTCGGATTTCTGCGATATTCGCGAGTGAGATTCTGTGTTTCCCCAAAACAGGATTAAGTAATATCGGAGAAGAAGCCATTCCTATTTCCAACATTCTCTTATGTGTGTCCGTCTAAGTTCTACTCGTGTAACAAAACTTAAGATCTAATTGGCCATGGTTTAATCCGTACTCAAGATTATCCAAGATAAATAGAATGATTATTCATGCTAACTTCGTATACACAAAAACAGATATAATTGAAGAATCCTTAAAATTGTTAAAACTACCCTTGCAGCATACATTAATTATTTTATAAGCGATAGCATTTCCTCTGTATAATTTTTATTTTCTTTTTCCTTACATATTACTTCTTTTTGTACTGACGGGTTTCCCTGATAATAAATTAATAATAATAACTACCTGCGAAGACAGAAGCAACTATCTCGAAATCCTATTTTACTATACTTTATAGCAATATAATTGTTTCATTGCAAGTAGCTTTATTTATACTACTATCGTTACTCAAGTTTAATACTTGGAAAATCGTAGAACGAGTAGCATGTTTTCTATCCTAAAAGCGTTTCTGGTTTAGTGTGCTTCGTAAGAAAGAAATTATGCTCTTTAAATGGTTCAGCTAAAAACAGTAATTGAATGTAAGAATCTATTTCATTGTATTGATATTTTCTATATTTTGATATTAATTTGAGGAAATAAAATACTGTGTTAGGCCTTGTGTACTTTCTCGAAAATTGTGCTTAGTACTAATTATGATGGTTTATTTAAATGTTGGTGTTTTAGTTCATAGCTTGACACTAGATTTGCAGAACTCGTCAATACTTAAAGTTACAGAAATCGTAAATATTATAACGTAATGATATGAATACATATTTTATAATATGACAGACTTCTATAGAAATAAGTATATAAACAATGTCCTTAAATCTAGTGTTAATCCTGTCTAAAAAAAATTAAAGATTTCTTCGAACAGGGAAATAATAGGAAATAATAGGAAATAAACATATACATACATCTGACTATTTTGAATACTATTAAAACTCCTAATTATTTGTTGTGTTTCAAAGCTACGTAATAATATTTATTTCAAATAAATTATAAGTATACTTTTTTACTATTACCTAGTTTTCAAATATTATTGGGAGGTATATTTAATTTTTCCTGCAGTGGATCGAGCTTCTTCGTGCACGAAAATGTAGTTAAATAAACTACATACACGTTAATTTGATCGCGTGATAATCACAGATTTTACTATTCTCACTCACTTCTCATAGGAATCAACACTTGAGAAGGAGCTAGGAAATTTCTCATTCTATGATGCTCGAGTGAAAAGTAATGCCTTCATAACTTTAATTTAAGTCGGAGTATTTTAATAAACGATGGAGGAAAATAATCTTTGAAGCGAGCGCTTTTGTTCCGTTTATATTTACTTCTCTGTGTAATCATCACGATTCGCCATACACCTCGGCCAACGATAGCGAGTTTCTTCGAGTCATTCCGAAGGAACTTTAACACTTTCTCTCCACAATCAGATCCTGGCATTATTTTTAAACGATTAACAGAGCTCAGAAGTACAGAAAGAATATTTTTCTACGTTTAGATAAGATTAGGCCTCGTTTAACACGAAACTTTGAAGATACAGTTTAGAAGTTCAGTCGCTTCGATTTGAATTATCAATCAAAATTTGATATAATGTTCTTTTTTTTTATTTAAACAAAAAAATAGACAGACTTTTCAGGGTCTGATTACAAAAATAAAATATAGAGTCTTTCGTGTATACAGTTGTTCGAAGAAATTTGTTTTTTTGTTAGTAGAAATGTACTGTGAACTATGTACATAATATAGAAAAATAAATACTGGTAACAAAAATTCGTTTCAAGGGTTTTATTTTCCCGTTTCGCTAATTAAAAGTTAAAAAAGGGATATTTCCTCGATTGGTTAGGAGATGTGTTAAGTTTTGAGACATTTTTCACGAAAGAAAAGGTTACGATGAAAGGTCTTGGTTAGATTAATTATTAATTTGATGTTTTTCATCACTTTCGTGGATTAAAAAAATGTAAAAGAAACGAGAGGTTTATTCACTAGCACATTCTTTAGGAAAATCTAACAGAAAAAAAACAATTCTTTCAAAAGTTTGAAAATAGAGTACCATCATAATGTTATCTTTAATTTTAGATCAGAGTTAGTAGAAGCACAATATTGCTAGATATTTGTAAGCACAGAGAGGGATATTTCCTCGATTGGTTAGGGGATGTGTTAAGTTTTGAGACGTTTTTCACGGAAAAAAAGGTTACGAGGAAAGGTCAAATCGCGCAGTCGAATCGGGGAAAGCGTACGATCTAGTTCTAGGCCGCGGGGAGCCTTGTGACACTAGCCTAATAAGCTCTGGGCCCATGTGACAATCGATCGACGATGAATCCGTACAAAATCATTCGCGAGTACCTATCGCGGCGTGAAAGTTCGATGCTAGGTCAACACGCATAGGGCGACTAAGCGTATCCAGTCTTTACGCTCGCTAAAATCTAAGCTTCCACGAAACGCGCTGCGATTCTTGACTCCCTTCCGCGAACTACCACTTCCGGCGGCGAGATCAATTAAACGTCACCACATGCGCCTGATACGGTGCCATCGAAATTTCGAGATTTGGTTATTGTGAGGTGCAACGGTGAGCGTTAACCAATATCGTTAATCGATACGTTAGTGTTCAAAGAAATAATCTTCGCGAATATTTTCTCACCTGTTAAGTTGATATTAACACATTGTAAACCAGTGTACATAATTCATAACACTACTGTTTCAATCATAACACTTGCTGGTTCAATTTTAATAATTTTTCTGCGTCAGTAAATATCAAAGAATCGCTTCATTCGCTAGTTATGCATTTTTAATTTGATTTTTAAAGATATAGTGCAGATACGTTATATAAAACGTGTAAATGAGTGTACGTAATTCATAACCCTACAGTTATATATTTTTAATTTGATTTTTAAGGATGTAATGCAAATACATTGCACAAAACAGTATGTTTAAAATTTGTTTAAGACTGTAATAATTTATTTTGGTATGGTATATAATGTGTTAAGTGTTGCCATATGACATAGTTGGGAAAATTTTATTCACGAATAACGAATAAAAATGTTAAGCTCGTTTGAATATTGCTTTGAAAAATTCGTCGATAAATTCTGATTTTTAAATGAATTTGTGATTAAAACGAACATAGGAGTTAATTTACAAATAGATTAAAATTTATATTCGTTATTTATAAATAACATTTGCCCAACTTTGTGAGAATATTCGACGAAAAAAAATACGAGAAACAACTTCTTTATTTCGCTGTTGCATTCGATCTTGAAACTCGTGTATTAGTTATAATGGAAATTTTATTTAGTGTTTGCAAGTATATTCAATAATATTGTTTAGTGTAAATTCTATAGTGTCTGTATTGCTTTCGTTACAGATAATATGAATTTGGAGGAGTACCGCAAACATGGTAAGTAACGATTATAACTTATTCCGACGATAGCATGTAGTAAATTATAATCCTTGGAATTATATAATATTGTATTGATATAATAACGACATTACTTGTTTTTGCGTATACTATTATCTGCATACATGCAAAACAAAAGTAACGTTATCACGTATGAATAATAAATACTGTACGTAGTTTATAAATGTCGGCTGTATCATGGATGAATGTGTACAATGTTTTACGTAAGAGCAAAAAGGCATTGAGAACTATACAGTAATTTTTAACTAATTTGTATCACGTCATAAAAGTCATAAGAGTCTTTAACGCAAAAATAATTACAACAGAAATAAAATACGCACTAAGAATAAAAAATGTAATACAAAAACACAAATTGCTAACAAATAATATTTATAAATTCTACATCCTTAAGTATGTAACCTAAAACCCGTCAAAGTGACGTGTTCCATAAATCTAGTGATAATTTAAATCTGTTTTGAAATTGTTTTTCATTATACGTTTTACATTATTATATATTTTAGACAGTAGGTTATAAGTAGACCCTTGTCTTGCTATAGAATCAATAGGTTACAATTTTTTAGAGGCGATTATACAGGGTGTTCGGTTACCCCTGGGAAAAATTTTAATAGGAGATTCTAGAGACCAAAATAAGACGAAAATCAAGAATATCAATTTGTTGATAGAAGTTTCGTTAAAAAGTTATTAACGTTTAAAGTTCCGATCGTACTGAATTTTTTACTCGAAAATGCGCAAGATTTCGGGGGTATGTCTATTCACCAAAAATGATTGTAATTGACCCCCGCAAACGAAAATAATTTTTTCAGAGCGATTTGAAATTTTTTAATTTTGTCGAAAAATTTGTCCACCTTTTTGAATTTTTTTCTCGAAAGTGCGAAGAAATTCGTGGATATGTGTATTCACCAAAAATGATTGTAATTGATCCCCCTAGCTAGAAATAATTTTTTCAGAGCGATTTGAAATTTTTTTTTTTCGCCGAAAAATTTAGGCACCTACCCCCTGTCGATTTTTCTTGAAAATGCCTTTTTCATTTTTAGTATTTTTGTTTGACGCCCAACAGAAAAGTTGTCTAATACTTTTTCGTAGGTACCCATGACCGCTACTTCAGAAAAAAATTTCATTGAAATATATTCACTATTGTAGGAGTTATGGCTGTTTGAAAATTGGACCATTTTTATGGGGTTTTTCTCATTTTGCGGAGTTAAGGACCAACTTTTCGAATATTTTTGCGATTTGTACATATTGTCCATCAAAATACGCGTATTTTGTTTTTTTAAACATTAAAATCGTCCAATCCGTTCAGAAGTTATGACATTTTAAAGATTCGCATGAAATTTTCGAGTGATATTTCTGGTCAGAAATTATATTTTCGGTAAGGAATTTTTTTCTCGAAACTGAGTAGGATTTCGGGGGTATGTCTGTTGACCAAAAATACTTGCAATTGGTCCATGCAACTAAAAAAAATTTTTCCAAGACGATTCGAACGTCTTTTTTTTTACCCAAAACTTTCAGCACTTATTCGAATTTTTTTCTGGAAAGTGGGTAGGATTTCGGGGGTATATATAATGACCAAAAATGGTTGTAATTGACCCTCGCAACCGAAAATAATTTTTCCAGAACGATTTGAAATTTTTGAATTTAATTGTTAATAATTTTTTAACGAAGTCTCCATCAACAAATTGGTATTCTTGATTTTCGTCTCATTTTGGTCTCTAGAATCCCCCGTTAAAATTTTTCCCAGGGGTGGCCGAACACCCTGTATAGTGTTACGTGTAGTACTGTGTGTTTAAATAAAATTATTATTGCATATAAATTTATATAGTAGATTACAAATAGATTCTTGTCTTGCTATAGAATAGATAAGTTACAACTTTTTAGAGGCATGTGTATGGCGTTACATGTAGTACTGTTCGTTTAAATGAAATAATTATTACATGCAAATTTATATAGTAGATTACAAATAGATTTTTGTCTTGCTATAGAATTGATAAGTTGCAACTTTCTAGAGGCTTGAGGTGTTACACGTGGTACTGTACGTTTAAATAAATAGGCGTTGCTCGATAATGTATTGTTATCTTGATGCAGTGTCTCCCATTACCACGGATATCGGTCTTGTAAATGTCTGTAAACCTTGTAATCTTGCACCACGGGCAAATACGCATGCATAAAAGAAGGAGCTTAGAATACGCCATCAGATACGTTCCTAGCCGTTAAAACGGTGCCAATAAAGGGGGATCACCGAACGGGAGTAAGTCTATGGGAAGTTTATGGATTCGATACTGTTTCCAATACGGTCACCGTTAGATTCCGTCTATACAATCTAAATCTCTGAATCCTAGAGGAACGATTTCAACGCGACTTTTCTTTTCCTTGAATCCAATTTCGTCTGTAAAAATCTATCGCACTGTCGTCTCTGTACCCCGAACGGTTAAGAAGTCGTGGATTTGCAGGAGACCGTACTTGACCTACGATTTAGAGAAACGTTTAAGTAATACACAAGTCGAATTCCATTGTTCCATTGTTAGACGCGATAGACATCGACGAGCGAATTGGGAGAGAGACAAAAACTTTGTCCCGAGACCACGACAGCATCGTCGGAAGTGTTTTCCCGGTATATTAGAGGCTAAATCCCCAGAATACGGAGCACCGGAGATAATCGGTTTAAGGTTTTCCGTCGAAGATAAATAATTGTTCTCGACCGGAAAACGTCGACGTCGAGCTTTCGTTTCTATTGATTTGTAATAC
Source organism: Colletes latitarsis (assembly GCF_051014445.1). Lineage (NCBI taxonomy): Eukaryota > Metazoa > Arthropoda > Insecta > Hymenoptera > Colletidae > Colletes > Colletes latitarsis. The sequence continues at coordinate 8,780,981 of NC_135139.1, read as the reverse complement.
ACATCGTCCCGTACTCTGTTTTGTCTAGGAATACATCACTATTGATTATAATTTCTAGCGAATACAGTGCTGCAAAGAATTTTAATCAAGTCGAAAAAACCGTTTGTACGTTTTTGTGTTACGTCTTTACTCAAACGTAACCACTATTTTTTCTAATAATTATTTTATAGTAGAAGCAATGAAAATTTCATCATAATAATTTCATAACGCAGGCCATATTTTTACTTTTATCGACTTAAAAATATAAATACTGTTGCGAATAATTATAAGCTTGAACATATTATCTTTCATGACATTGAAACAAAAGTGGAAAAAACCATTTATTTTCATATTGTGATATGAAATAAAAATTTGGAAATAACAAAAATATTCCTCTTCAGAAATTTGAAGAAAATATAATTTTCTTTTAAAATTGTATTTCAGATTATGGAAAATATAAACTCAATATTTATTTTAATTATTTTTCATTTAGTAATTAAATCACTATCGATTTATTTATTTAGAATTTCATTTGGGATATCTGTCCAAGCAGGGTCTATTCGTTCTTTAAGTTCTATAATATTGCCAATTTACGGATTGTCGCAATGATAAACTTTTCTCACAATAATACTCTATATATTCTTGATAGCATTCAAATTAGAACTCTATGGCTGTAGAAATATCTCTTGAAACTATATTTTTATTGAAAATAATGTATGACTGGAAGTATTATTTTGCTGAATAATGATCTTGTCATCTTCTAATAACGTTATAAAAGGCAACAAATAGTTGTCTAACATCTGTTGATAATTAGTACAGTGACATGATTCTCCCTTTCTTCATTTAGTTTAAATTTCTCTTCGTTGAATTGTATATTTTCATATATTTCCCTTTTTAATGCATTTTATTAAAATTTGTATCCTGAAAAACTTATAGAAAATGTGCCACGATACTTAAAAGCCATAATACAAGCAAAAGGTTACAATACCAAGTATTAATAAGTATTTGTTTTATAAATATTCATTCGCTTAATTTTGACCTTGTTACAATCGATTTTCTTGCATAATCGATAAATCGATACTTTCTTAAATTCAACATTAAATAAATTTTGAATTTACGATGATTGCCATCGATAAATTAAATTGATTTTTTTACTTATTACATATGTTCGGTTTATTTTCACCACAACTATAACTCGTGAAACGATTTTGTATCTTTAGGAAAGGAAATGGTGGATTACATCGCCGATTATCTGGGAAATATTCGAACTCGACGCGTTTATCCGGCGGTTTCTCCAGGTTACTTGAGAAATGTCCTACCATCGTCGGCACCGGTGGACGGCGAGCCTTGGGAGGACATATTTGTAGACATCGAAAAGTGCATCATGCCAGGAGTGACGCATTGGCAGAGTCCACATATGCACGCTTATTTTCCCGCCTTGAATTCACCACCCAGCCTGCTGGGCGATATGTTGGCCGATGCGATCAATTGTCTTGGATTTACTTGGGTAAGAGCAATATTGCCTATCACATATGTGCAGACTTAAACTAATTATACCAAAGAGTATGCCTATCAATATAGCAAATAAATTAATTGTAAATCTTTTTAGATTGCCATTAATAATTTTTTAGAAAAAAAGATAATAGTTAAATCAATATTCAACAATATTATGGTTACCAATTGTTCTAAATTCATTTGAAGAAGAACAATATTATCTATCACACATGTGCAGACTTAAACTGATTCTACAAAAGAGTATGCTTATCAATATAACAAATAAATTAGTTGCAAATCTTCTCAGATTGCCATTATAATTTTTGATAAAAAAAGAAAAATTCAGCAATATTATAATTATCTTCAAATCAAACTTTAAATAATATTAAATAAGATATTAATATCTTTTTCATCGATTCAACACTGGTACTTTACTTGATAATTTAAAACATATGATTTACAATGTAAATAAAAACACCTTGTTTAAAACTGGCAACTCGTCATTTTTTAAAAATAATTTTATTAATTAAGATTCTCCTTTACTGATTTTTAAAATTATTACGTCCCTGTGATTATTTTGAATTTCATAGATTTTTTGCAATAAGAATGACGGAACTTGAGAAATATTAATTATTAGAAATATTCTGAGATCCTGTTTCTAAAATTTTTAAAGTGGAAAATTAAAAATCAAAAATCCATATCCAATTTGATGCTTGGAAAATGTTATGTTACTGTTGTTGCAGACTTGCAATATTATTATTAAGTTTTATCTTATTCGAATGATGGTAAACTGCTTGAAACACTTTCCAATAATTCATATTGAAAGATTAGAATAGTGAAGTAGACAAATTATTCGGAAAGAGTTTATAATTACTATTATATTCTATGGTGTAAATTCACAGCAGAACTCGCGTATAGATACATCGCGATCGTCTGTAGAAACTTCGTATTGAGTTCGAAAGGTGTGCCATTCACATTGGACGTTTTGTCTGCTGCTGTTAATATGAATTTCTGTTGTCAAAGCTCTTGAAAAGGGAAGGTCTTGAATAATTTCCTAAGAAAATTTAAAATCACTACTGCGAATGATAATGTTAATAGTAATATTAATTTTATTCATAAATTATTATTCAGTATATTACAATGCCTGTCCAAGAGTATATTATATATTTACAAACATACAAAAAAATTAAAAACTTGTTTTTGAATTAAAATTAGGACGTGTACCACAGTAGACTCAAACTTCAATCGACACATTTAAACTTTAATCGAATAAATATATTCTTCAAAGTAATTTTAATTGAAAATAATAGGAAAATATTGAAAGTGTAAAGAATTTAACTAAATAGTTCTTTTTAAATAGTTATTTTTTTACTATTTGTTTGAATTCTAATAGAGATCTGTTGCATTCTACGTGTTAATAGAACTGATTTCTTATCTAAGTAGATGTGTATAATGAATATTATTATTTGTAAATATAAATATTTTCGACAGCGAAACTAATCATCTTCGTATGTATAATATAGTATAAAAAATGTTTCAAATTACAGTAAATTTCACGCTATATAATTTTATATTTATAGCGTTAAAACATTTCTGCTACGCTTCATTGTAGATAAAATTGATATTGTATTATACATCTTAAGATGGCGAATTTAATAGTCGGAAACGTTTATATTTACAAATAATAATATTTGATATTTTCAGTGCAGTACAAATAAAAATACCCAAGAAACAATATCTTTTTGGAAAGATAAAATAAAATTCAATATATTATAGTACATTTGAAATACGATTAAAATAAATTTCGCTCACAATATACTATATCATTCAATGAAAGTTTCTTTCGGAAGAGTTAAAATAAAATTCAATACGTTATAATACATTTAAAATACAATTGAAATAAATTTCGCCCATAATTGGTCGCGTCTGCTCGAGCAGCGATACGTTCCACTGTAAAACATCGACGTTTTGTGCGTGCATTTTAAAAGGCTTCGAGTCCTGCGTGCACGGAACTAGAGACCATCGTAATGAACTGGTTGGGGAAAATGATCGGTCTGCCAGAGGAATTCCTGCATCGTCCAGGAGGATCTGGAGGCGGTGGCGTGATACAAACAACCGCATCGGAAGCCACCCTCGTTTGCTTACTCGCAGCAAGAACCCGAGCCATTAGAGACGTGCAACAAAACGAGCCGGACCGTTTACCAGCTGAGATTAATTCGCGTCTTGTCGCCTATTGCTCCGACCAAGTACGTATTTCTACTTCGAATCCTTCTCTGTCCCGACACGCTATTATTTTCGAACCTTTCGTCATAAATATTTCACTAAAGCACGCCACGTTCAAAATAAGTAATACAACCTAACAACTTACATCCATGATACAAAATGTACCAGTAATCAACTGGAAAGAGGGTGATTTTATGTAAACAAAAATAAATCGGGAGTGTAGAATACAATTTTTTTATATAACGCTTCATGTTCAAAGTAATTAAATTCTACTGATTATACTGATGTGAAAATCGTACTCTGTTGCACGTCTACGAAAAATTTTCTTTTAAATTTTAATACCACTTCACAAACACCAATTGCGAATCTGTCGCGTAGCATTAAGTCCAAACGACTCTTTTTCAAATTAATATCTATAATTCATGCACTTTTTCTCGTTTTACAATATGTTATACCCATTTCGCAATTTGCTTGCCTGTACTTCGCAAGAAAAATTTGATGAATTTTACGAGTGCATGTGTATATGTGTTTGTGTGTACTATAGGCTCATTCCAGCGTAGAAAAGGCAGGTCTTATAGGTTTGGTACGAATGAAGTATATCGAATCTGACGACGATCTCAGTATGAGAGGCGAGGCGTTACTCGAGGCAATAATGCACGATAGAACTGAGGGTCTGCTTCCCTTCTTTGTGAGTATTGATATACATAATTTACTATTATAAATTTTTATTTAATTTCAAACTCTATAAACAGGATGTAAATATAATGTTTGTTTAGTGTACTTACTTATAGTGAATTTTTATGGAACACATTTTTAGGCATGTGTATAATAAGAAACAAAATATATTTAAAAAACAAACAATGATAGCAAGGTTGACCATCCAAGTCTAAGTATAATATTCTTGCAAACTAAGATAAACTTCTGGGATAAATTATTGTGGCAAGTGGTTACTAATGCTAACCACCATATTCGAGAAAACGTTTTTTAATTTATTAATAAATATCTCTTAAACATATTGATACAAATTGTACCAGTAGTCAACTGGAAAGAGGGTGATTTTATATAAACAAAAATAAATCGAAAGTATAGAATACAATTTTTATACTATGTTTACTGTGTTGCACGTCTACCCTATGAATTTTCAAAATCGTTTTTCTCGAAAACGAAACCTCGTATGAAAAAATTTTCTTTTACATTTTCCATTTGATTTTTCACATAGACACTCCCTCTCATGATTACTAAGACACCTTGTATAACTTGTACACACTATCGACATCTAAAAGTTTTAACGATATTTTTTAATCAGTTGATTTGTCCAACATAGTGATTGAAGTAACATATCTAGCTAACGAAGTAACGATTAGCTAAAAATAGCTATAAAAAAATATTAAAAAATTTTTGAAACTATAAAAAAAAGATTAGCAGAGGACAAATGATATGACTCTGGACAATATCACTACTAATGCATCAAATTAAAAAGTACTTGGTAAAAAGGTACATATGTCTTCTGTCTTCAATTAAAGTCATTATAGGGGATAGTGATACTGCATTAAAAAAGATCAACCTTCCAATTAACCCTACCAGAGTTGTTAGTAGATAGATGCGGTAGAAAAGAGGGCAAACATGACGTTGCAAGGCGGATTGTCTTTTCGCTAATTGGTCCCCAGTGGCAGTGACTAGTATCCCTTATTTTACAAGACAGAAAATCCGGAAGACAGAAACTCATTATCATCAAAAATAAATAATTTCCATCGTGACACTGCTACAGTTTTACTAGGACATCTTAAGAGATTTATAATTTACTATAAATTCTGCTATTAATAACGGAATAATCAGGTTATCCTATAAATTAGTACCGTTCGTTTTTCATAGATCGACGAAAACAACATTTGCAACTTAGTAGGAGAAAACGAAATCCATCGATTTGGAGAATGTTTTATATTATTTAAATACGAACATCAACGATTACAGAGATTTGGGGAAAAATGGGGATGGTATCGAAGCTCAAACGAATTTTAAACGACGTGTTAAAAACTTTGCAGAACAGTTAAATAATAATAATAAAATACAGATACCTCATCCATTAAAATAATACTTTATTGGATAATCAAAAAAGTTTTCATAGCGATTGTTTTTAAATTTCAATAGTACATTTAAAATATTGCTTTCAATTCTACTAAATTAAACCAAATTAAATAAAAAGAACGTCCTGTGCAATACCAGTGGTAAAAGAAACTTGCAGGACAATAAATTTTGTGCATGTAATATTTCCTTTCTTGAGACTATGTATCAATGCAACACTTGGAATATTAAACTTCATTAATGTGTAACGTTTCATTTGTTTATGGAGGTTTGCGCCACGTTGGGTACAACTGGTGCGTGTGCGTTCGACAATCTCAAAGAAGTTGGTCAAGTGTGTAAGTAAAATGCAACATATTCTTTGCTTGTTGTTATAAAACACACTTTTTAGGTGTATCTTTCAGGAGTATTTGAAAATTTTCTACTGAAACGTAAATAACGGTCATATAATAGTAATAATAAATATAATGATAATATTACAAAACATGTTATAAAACATTGCCCTCTTCATTTTTTATAAATGTAACGGGGATCAAGTATTTTTAAAAGTATTTAAAAACTTTCTATTGAAATATTAATAACAATCTTGCAGTAACAATTGAATTAAATAGTAAATAATAAATAGTAAATAATAACTATGTAAATAGTCACTAAAATTGAGAATATTTATTAATAATTAAATTTTTTAATAATATCATAGATCTATATCAGTTGGAATATTTATTTTTATTTAAAAAAATAAAATTGCAAAGCATAAAATAACGGAAAATCAGTCATGAATTATGATTATTTTTTATATCATCAAGTAGGTTATATTCTGTCGCCATATAAAATATTTTCGAAATCAAATTTCCTTAAGAAATTAAATCAAGTTAAACTCATTATATGTTCTTAACCCCGTGTACATCTATTATAATTAACAACGGGAATTAAAAATTTATGTTAAATAAAATGTGAACGCGGTGTAATGATTAACTAAATTATAAATCAAACAGAGCATTAGTTTCTTTATTGTTTTATTACGTTGAAATATACATCATATGTATAAACATATACATATAAAGCATGTAACAAAAGTAGTGAACACTACAACAATTACTTACAAGTTAAATGTTATTTTTAACTAATTTTATTTTAAACTGCAAACGTTTCTCCCGATTGATAGGCATGGAAAATGGACTCTGGTTGCACGTGGATGCAGCCTATGCAGGCAGTGCATTCGTGTGCCCCGAATTTCGAAGCTGGCTTCAAGGAATAGAATATGCCGATTCGATTGCATTTAATCCCAGTAAATGGCTGATGGTGCACTTCGATTGCACCGCAATGTGGTGAGTAGCACGAGGAAGAAAATGAAATTCGCTCCGGTTAACACATTGAGGACCGATAACGAGAATTCTCGTTTTCATAAAATATACGTTGACGACCAGAAACGAGATTTCTCGTTCTCGACCGCAGGCATCAGTTCTTTATTGTTTCCCAAATAATGGTATCTTTTTGCTTTCGAACATTATCAATTTTATTGGAGTTACTTGTATCTAAACTAATATATCTCATTTAGGTATATGTATACATATTAAGGGGGATCTTCTAGTGTGAACCTTTGAAAAAATCGATTTCTTTCCTTTTACATTTTCCCAAAGTATATAATTTTAAACATGTATCTGCAAAACCTTATGTCTGAACTCCTAAAATTAACGAAGTTATATCTGTTTAAACGATGTGATGGTCAACGTCATTATTATAGGAATACAAAACTTAAAATCGATAATCAAACTTCAAAGTGTTTGCCCTTTTTTTAATTATCGGTTTTTTTCTTTTGGTTTGCTACTAGCTATAGCCAAACTCATACTAATTAAGAATCTTTCACGTTGTTTCATTTCAATCAAATAGAATAGCCGGAAACGACTTTTTTTAAAAAGGACTATATTTGACTATGACTATACAATTTTTAAATATCACTAAATATCGTTTGTGGGGGTGAATTACAATCATTTTTGGTGAATACATATATCCTCGAAATCCTACGCACTTTCGAGAAAAAAAATTGTTTACCGAAAATATATTGTGTGGCCGGAAATGTGTCTATAACTTTTTAACGAAGCCTCAATCAACAAATTAGTATCCTTGATTTTCGTCTTATTTTGGTCTCTAGAATTTCCTATTAAAATTTTTCCCAAAGGTAGCCGAACACACTGTATAAATAATCCTGATTTATTTGGCTGTTTGACTGTGACTACAAAATGTTTAAATGTCGCTAAAACATGTGTAAATTGTACATTTGATTGCAAAAGGAGTTATAGTTTAGTAGCAAAAAATTCTTCACGCTAGAATACTCCTTTAATTTCCAAAAATAATCCCAGTTTTATTCCACATTTTTAAAAAATAATTGTACGTAACTAAAATCGCCGATCTCACAGAAAATTTTAGCGAAGCATTAGCGGTCGACAATGTGTTAATAGGTAATAGACGCGGAAGAATGCGTGAAGGAAATTCGCAAATCGTTGCAAACTCGATAATTTCGTAAGCGCGGGACGTTATCATCTTTAACTGTCTTTCTCGCGACTTATAGGTCGGACTGCGGGCGCAGAATCGGTTTTTTCATTCTTCCTGCAATTTCCGTCGAGTGACCTGACATAATTCAAAATCTTTCGATACGATGTTTGAACGTATTTTAAAGACGATAACGCCAGGAACGAATATATTCAATAGAGTATTTCTTGGCGACAAATCATTTGCAGTTTAAAATAAATTTAAACCTTATTTGATTTAAGATGGTTGCAAAACTTTGTATGCCATTTGCATTTCATTACCGTTTGTTTATATTTTATTCAAACGTTAAAATCGAATCGTACGCGCGAACTGAGATCTTAAATTAATTTAAATATCTTGAAATGAAATCGACCGTGTAAAATAAGATTTCGCGAAAACGTTTGATTCGTAGAAGGTACGACGGATCGATACGATATAGTGACCTTGTAGAAAAACTAATAAGCAATAATTTCTGTGGTTCTTTCAGGGTGAAAAGCAGCCAAGCTCTTCACAGAACTTTCAACGTGGACCCGTTATATTTGAAGCATGAAAATTCAGGTAAGGAAAAACCGAATTCTTCCAAGCAGTACTAAACTCAACGTCTTAAATTCATGTGTTATTTATTTGCAGGTCTTGCTATCGATTATATGGTAAACAATCAATGATTTCGAGATGTTTTATCAAGCTTATACTGAAATAATATCGTTTCAAATATTTTATATTTTAGCACTGGCAAATCCCATTGTCAAAGAGATTCAGAGCCTTGAAACTGTGGTTCGTCATTAGAAATTACGGAATCACTGGCCTTCAGAAGCATATTCGCGAGGTTTCTATTACATCATACTTTCCTCGTAGTAAAAACTGTATCTAAAACCACGTACACGCGTGCAACAAAGACTTTTAATATCAGTCGTACAAATACGATGCGTTTGCCCGATTTCACAATTTCATTGGTTACTATTAAAAGATGATTCATGAATAAAACGACAAAGTTGATAGCCATTTCTTTAAACTTAAATACGCTTACACAAACTGCTCGATTCAATTATTATTTTTTGAAGCTTGTAGAAACAGAGATACATTTAACCATTTATCGCTTATCGAACATTAATTCTAGATGAATGAAAGAAATTCACGATTTATTGTGATGTGTTACGAGACAACAATTTATCAAAACATGTCAAGGAATTGTAGATGCTTTAATAGATAAAATTACATTCCCGACAAAATCTGATTCTTAGCTGTATTTCTACATGGACAACTCAAAGTATAGATTGTGAATTTATTATCTTTGAGTACAAGTTATGCTTAATAATAGTAAATGGTACGATCACACATTTGGTATTATTAAATGTTCATTACTAACAGCATTGTTTTATTTTTAAAACAATATTGCGCAAGAATTACATTAACAAATTTGGTTGCTAGCCTCTATGAGCTGTTCACATTATGAAAGTATATTTATGCTTGTTTCGACATATAAAAAATATTGCATGTAAATTGAATTAAAAATTGTATACTTTCGAGTTTGAAACAAAATTGGTATACTTGTTAGTATAAGTTCTCTTTACCACCCTTATAACGGATGAAACGTATATCTGTTAGACACTGTATACTATTAAATTTATTTACTTTTTTCTTTTTTTATCTTCGTATTTTTGGGTTTTTTTTGTACCAGCGATTATTTACTGTCACTAAATTTTATAATCACATTCCTAAAAATGGCAACACTAACGAAACGTCAAAAAATATACGTTTCTACGTGCCTAAAATTGATGTGTTTAAACATACCAACGGTCTTTGATTTTATTTTAACACTAAAAACAAAATAAAAACACTAATCTCTTTCGTATAACTAAAGCCGTTCTTGCACTCGAACAATGCGATCAAGAAAAAAATGGGAGTTCTAACTCACATGAGCAGTCGATAGTAATGGGACTAAGTATTGTCTAAATATAATTGAAAGATTGGCGTCACAAATTCATTGTTTAAAATCGATCCATTGAATAAAATGATTACGAACGGTTTGAAACGTATGGAAACTTGCAGTTTTCGTATCGATACGTATTATTACAAATCGCGAGTCGATCAAGTTTTTAGAGGTCGCGCCGTTCAAGTGACAGAACGGTTTAAATGTTAAATCGTTCAACAACAATTACGATCGAATTTCACAGGGCGTCAGGTTGGCACAAAAATTCGAAGCGCTAGTTTTAGCCGATGCACGCTTCGAGATTCCAGCGCCAAGGCACTTAGGACTCGTTGTGTTCCGTCTTCGTGGCGAGAACACTCTGACGGAGCGTTTGTTGAAGAAAATGAACACGAGGGGCCGAGTACACTGTGTACCGGCTGCTTTGCACGGAAAATACGTGATTCGGTTTACCGTCACTTCGACCAAGTAAGTTAATCAACAATTCAGGAGTGTTCGTAGAAAACAATTCAAGTATTAAAATTAGAAAATTTTTTTTTGAAATATTCGATGTATCAATGGGAATACTATAATAGACCATTTAAGTACCATGACTCTTTGTATATAATTATAAACAATTCTAATAGATGATCGGGATATCAAGTTTTTGTAGAAAATAATATAACATCCAATGTGTTACTCGAGACATAATAAATTAAATTATACAACAAATATAAAGGGTTAATAAAAAAAACATACTTCATGTTTGATATGTTTTCTACATTTTAATATTCCTAAGTAATTTGCGAATAATCAGGCTTGGCACTTATAGTGCTTGCAAATTTAAACGAATGGTACTTTCAGTTTATCTTAAAATTAAGATATGGAATATACAAGCTTTTTCACAGATTCAATTATTTTTTTCACGAATTTATACAAGGTATACGTCCACCCAAGGGAAAAATTTTAATGGAAGATTCTAGAGGCCAAAATACGACGAAAATCAAGAATATCAATTTCTTGACTGAGGCTTCGTTAAAAAGTCATTAAAAAATTAAATTAAAAAATTTCAAATCATTCTGAAAAAATTATGTTTGGTTGCGGGGATCAATTATAAGCATTTTTGGTGAATAGATATACCCTCGAATTCCTACGCACTTTCGAGAAAAAAATTTGGATAGATGCCCAAATTTTTCGACGAAAAAAACAAATTTCAAATCGTTCTGGAAAAAATATTTTTAGTTGCAGGAGTCGATTATAAGCATTTTTAGTGAATAGACATACCCCCAAAATCCTGCGCATTTTCGAGAAAAAAATTGCTTACCGAAAATCTAATCTGTGGCCTGATATGGTTCCCCGAAATTCTATGCGAATCTTTGAAACATCATAACTCCAGAACGGATTGGACGATTTTAATGTTTAAAAAAGCAAACTACGCGTATTTTAGTGTAGAATATGTAACAATTATAAAAATATTGGAAAGGTTGTTCCTTGGCCCCGTAATGTTAGAAAAACCCCATAAAAATCGTCCAATTTACAAACAGCCATAACTCCTATAATAGTGAATATATTTCAATGAAACTTTTTTCTGAAGTAGAGCTCATGCATACCTACAAAAAAGTATTAGACAACTTTTCTGTAGGGCGTCAAACAAAATTACTAAAAATGAAAAAGGAATTTTTAAGGAAAATCGACAGGGGGTAGGTGCCTAAATTTTTCGGCGAAAAAAAAAAATTTCAAATCGCTTTGAAAAAATTATTTCTAGCTAGAGGGATCAATTACAATCATTTTTGGTGTATACACATATCCCCGAATTTCTTCGCACTTTCGAGAAAAAAATTAAAAAAGGTGGACTTTTTCGACAAAATTAAAAAATTTCAAATCGCTCTGAAAAAATTATTTTCGGTTGCGGGGGTCAATTACAATCATTTTTGGTGAATAGACATACCCCCAAATTCTGCGCATTTTCGAGAAAAAAATTCAGTACGGACGGAACTTTAAACGTTAATAACTTTTTAACGAAGCCTCGATCAACGAATTGATATCCTTGATTTTCGTCCTACTTTAACCTCTAGAATCTCCCATTACAATTTTTCCCAGGGGTGGCCGAACACCCTGTATATTATTAATGTAAAAAGTAAACGATTTTATAATATGTTTAGATTATTGCAGTTATAGTAAAATATAGAAACATAAATTTTGTTATTAATTTATAGCTATGTTTATTTTTTCCTGTTGAAAAATCTCTTGGCTTTTGCATTATTTTCTACAATGACTCCAATTGTAAAATTAAACAGCATAACAATTGCAGTTACGATTCTAATACTCGTCCAACGTAGATAGAAATTATTAAATATATCTTTGTTAAAAACATTTTTCACCTATGCAAAAAAATGACGCGAAACTTTTGTTATGTTTACAGCACGACCAACGAGGATATTTTAAGGGACTGGGCCGAGATACGGAATACAGCGAACGAGATCCTAGGAGATACATCGAGTTCACCAGTACGAGCAAGAGTTCCACTCGCAGGTAACACAGAATGGAAATGTAGATCATTTGATCCCAGCTGATACGATCGAGCCTTTAATATAAACAGACAAACATTGTGCACACGGCTTTTGCATGCTGCTCAAAGAAATCTGAAGTGTAAGCTTATTTCTTTTATTAAAGGTATCATTTTGTTTCGACTTTTTAGATCAAACTAGATTTTATTCCTTTTATTTCAAATATTTATTCACGGTAGGAATGATATTGAAATAAAACTTTTTGCGTGACGACGTGTTTCGATCAATGAATGAAAACTTTGAATGGTATTCAGATCAAAAGTAATATTTATCAAAAGCAACTTCCTGACTTTTAAATAATAAATGTACACAAATATGCAAACACTTAAGGCTAGGAAAACCATGAAATAAAGTTCCGCCTGTAAAACGGCAACTTGAGAACAGCTGCGTACGCGCGATAGTGGCTCTCACTCAGATAACTATAAGGCTGTCGATAGGTTAATGAGTAAAGTTTCTCATGCTAAGTGAGAACCACTATCACGCGCACCTAGCTGATCGCAGGTTGCCGTTCTACAGGCGGACCTTTAAAGAAGCCTCAATCAAGAAATTAGTATTCTTGATTTTCATCTTATTTTGGCCTCTAGAATCTCCCATTACAATTTTTCCCAAAGGTAGCCGAACACCCTGTATATTTCTAGTTCCTCAATATCAGAATAATACAGAATCAGATATATTAGATTTGACAACGCACACGATACTAAACATTAAAATTCCTGGATCAAATGTATGTAATTAAATAATTTATAAACAAATTCACACGATAGGACACACTTCTTCACATAAATAATATATAAAATATTGTTTAATTTTTATTCCAGTTCCCCGATTAATTTAAGTTTCCAACCTACACTAAACAATCTGTACAAATTATAATAAACAATTTTCTTTCTAATCGCATTGTTTCGTTTCTCTTTTTGTTTGTTTTGTAAAAATACACTGTCTATAATACTTGGAGTACAGAAAGCTCAGGTAAGACGAGTTTCCAATTGCCTGTGATTTATGTTTCTTGTTTTACGTTAGTTCGTTTAATTGCAGCATTTTCTTAACAACGACAATGCTAGAATTGATACTTAAATAAACGTTCCGATTTCCAGATACTCGAGAGAAGAACGAAAACTTTGGCTCGAGTTTGCTGCTGGCCAATTCGCCGATGTCACCGAAAATCGTGAACGGCAGCTTCGCTGCCATATATGACACGGCGGATGTGTTCGAAGACTGCACGAAAGCTTTCGGTAAATTACGACTCGAAGCAAGAGACAGCCCAGGTAAAAAGATAATAAAGAAATTGGAAAATTGATCCACAATTAGTTAATCCAGTAAAATATTTTATTATTCCGTTCTATTTTAAAGTATTTTCATGTACGTAGAATTTTTTGTTATATAACACATGCAGTTCCGAAACTACTAGTATTTTCTCCATAATTGAGCCACTGTTAGGAGTGGCAAGACCTCTCCTTTAAAATGATTTTTGGTTTATGTCGATCCGACTTCGCGTTTTGAAAATATCGTAATTTAAATGAAGGGTTAATTTTTTAATTTCCACTATCTCTGTTTCCGTCTAACGCGTCTGACCTTTTTCTCTCGCACGCGAGTGACCGAGTGACGTAGTGTTTACTATTTACAACGAACACGTGCGATCAACGACCTTGCTAAGGCCGTAGTAAACGTTCACTGACCTCGCGACGTAAACAACGAAAAGTAAACAAATGCTTCGAACCTTTATATCTCCGTAACTAATTACGCTATCGACCTGACATAAGTTTCATTTTAACGAGTTCTTCATCCTTTATCCGATGAATATAATTTATGCTGTCTTCTATGTTTATTTTGGAATTTACCTTGATGCTTTTACGGAATAAATGCGACACCACGCCAGTTTAATTAACGAGTGAAAAAAATAGATACAACCCAATCCACTTACACACCTAAGTAGTCCACATCGTTTTTCGTTTTGTCCATTTACCAGACAAAGTTGTTTGCCATTGTTGACGTCCGTTACGCCTGCAACGTATTTATGAAGACAATAAATAAGCAGTTACACTTACTGTTACGATTGAATATAAGGTAAAATTACCAGTTATGGGACAAGTCTCATTACCTGAACATTGTTACAATTATTGATAAATATTAAGCTAAATTTGAATAGTGAAATAAAAATTAATTTACATTCTTCGATCATTAAAGTACATTTCGTAAAAGAATCATTACTTTTGTTTTGTTTAAAATAATTTAAGTAATCTTTTTAAGCGAGACCATTAATTCA
The DNA here is from genome assembly GCF_051014445.1 of Colletes latitarsis. Classification (NCBI taxonomy): domain Eukaryota; kingdom Metazoa; phylum Arthropoda; class Insecta; order Hymenoptera; family Colletidae; genus Colletes; species Colletes latitarsis. The sequence goes on along the minus strand of NC_135139.1, from coordinate 8,765,941 downwards.
TACTCCATTTTCACAAATTCTGCATAACGCAAGCAAAAGTATCGAGTCACCGATTTAATTAAAACTTTGTACACTTGTAGATTTTGAAGCCTTTTTTACGAAAATATAGTATTATAGGATCAGAAGCTCAATATGTTTCAAGTTATTCATATTCAAATATTTGTAATACCTTCAAGAAGATATACAGATTTTTATGTAAAAAAATAATTAATATTTAAAAAGTTATAGATTGAAACGAACACACTGCTTACGTTTGTTCAAATTAATTTGCTTTGTATTTACAGCTATGCGACGCCGAATTCGAGGAATACTCATGTCAGGAAAACAATTTTCCTTAGATTCACGTATGGATCTCGTACAGGTAAATAACATGTTTTTTTATTCTTCCATAACAAACCATAATTTTACTGCTTCTACTTTATAAACTAATCAAACTTATTTTTTTTCGACCTATAAATCATGATATGAAACCACGAAAAATATGAAAAAATGCGTTTTATTGCTACTAATTGTACGAATTTACATTTGTTTCTTTGAGGAACGTAGTTTTGGCGATAAAAGTTTATTTGTTCGCAAAAATGTATTCTTTACTTTTTAAACAAATTCGTCACCAGCGAAATGATGACTTGAATTATCATTAATTGCAAACGAACTACAACGTATTTCTTTATCGAAACCCTTGACCTCAAATATGAAAATTTGGAGCTTTTAATATTTTTATTTCTAAAACAATTACATAACTTGTATATGTAATTATACCCTTGATCTCAAATATGGAGCTTTTAATGTTTTTATTTCTAAAATAATTACATAATTTGTACACACTGCATGTTTGAAGCGTGGTATTTACTTTTATTAAAATATTAATAAAACACATTTCTCGTGTGTTAGGGATATGCTTGTTGTCGTCCAGCTATAGAAATGTCCCCTCAATTGTCACTAAACGAAGACGAAGATTCTTCAGGGACCGGTGAAACTGGATCCGACGCCAATCAATCCAATAATGGCAAGCAATATTAAGTGCTATTAAGAATTTACATTTATTTATTACAGAAATCTCCGCGTATCAAATCGTGTCCAAACTATATATCAGTGGTTCGCAACTTATGGTCTATGGAATTTATTGAAAAGAAGCACGTGATATTTGTTTGTATGAATACACTTTTAAAGCTACAGCTGTATGTATTTATTTATTTATAATAAATCTTCTTCCTCCAAATTTGAAAGTTTTAAATATACAATATATTTTATGCACGTAATTTATCTCTACATAATTTACAAGAGTTATGTTTGTCAAATTTAATGAAGATTTTTTAATTATTATTTGGTAAATAATAACGTACAACTACATTCACTTTATTTTACTCTTTGTTTTATAAATTTTCGTAACCTTCTTGGCTCATTAAAATATACAGCTTCTATTATTAGAACAATCAAATATATTTTCATAAAACAGAAATTACTTTCAACGACCAAAATAAAAATACCTCATTTTAATAATTTTATTATTTTCCATCCATTATACAAAACCGGTTATTCGCGTTGAAAAGACTAAATTACACTCGAAAACAAGTTTCCTACGAAATCGATTTCTTCAATTTTCTATAATGGCGTAACCTCTCTTTAACTTTCTATCGTTAGACGTTTCTGCCGAACATTCAACGGCCCGACAGGACTCGCTGGATACCTCGAAGGTGGACAAATCTTTGAGAAAGCAGAACTCCAAGACTCGCTCGAATTATGGAGTCGCGAACGGCTCTGTCAAGATCGTTCCTCAAGATTGCTCGAACGATTTAACGTCCATGGTTACGACCGAAGCAAATCTGCCCAGAAGCGAAACAATAGGCGCGATTGGTCATCGTCCGTACACTGGTGATTTGTCAACCGTGCCCGACCAACACGAAGACACTGATAAAACAAACGACGGCGACGAGGAAAACACGGATTTCTGTAGAAAATGCGGTCATTGTATGAAGAAAGAATAGAGAACGGTCGACAAACGTTAATTGAAATCACATCAGTTCCAGACTGTCTATACTCCTTCGCCTCTTCGATGGATTATATGTTATTCAGATTAAGCATGGCGCTTCGCGAACCTCGTGATGCTTAACAACTTTGTTGGAAAGAAAGTAATCAGCTGCGATAATAAATCTAAAGTTATTGTCCAACCCTTGATTTTTCTTCCAGTCGATTCTATTCTCGTCGGAATTATAAATTAATTTATTCTTCTTAGGTGTAACATGGAATAGGTAAGTAGATCAAATGATATAAATTTTATTGCGAATGACGATACAACGTAACAATAAATTAATGTTGACATATCTTTCTTTCACAATTAATCCTTTTAATTTTAATAGTAAGGATATTTTCGTAATCAATTATTTACACGATTCCACGCGTTAAAATAAAACGAAAATAAAAAATGACAAAAGTTCTGGGTGTTCTGCCCAAATTATCAGTTGCTGAAAATATGCAAAAAAATAAAATTCAAGTGTTTCATTATTTACTTCTTTATAGAGGGTGCTCGGCCACCTCTGTGAAAAATTTTAATGGGAGATTCTAGTGGCCAAAATAAGACGAAAATCAAGAATATCAATTTGTTGATGGAGGCTTCGTTAAAAAGTGATTATCATTTAAAGCTACGCCAGTATTGAATCTTTTTCTCGAAAATGCGCAGGATTTCGGGGGTATGTTTATTTACCAAAAATGATTGTAATTGACCACCGCAACCGAAAATAATTTTTCCAGAACGATTTGAAATTTTTCTTTTTCACCGAAAAATTAGGCACCTACCCCCTGTCGATTTTCCTTAAAAATTCGTTTTTGATTTTTAATAATTTCGAATCTCCCATTAAAATTTTTCCCAGGGGTGGCCGAACACCCTCTATATAATTTAATTTTCTTTATAGCTTATTTCAGACATGAGTTTAAACATTTATGGGTAACGAATATGTATGAGGAAAACTAAAAATTACAAGAACAAATGAGTATCATTCATGGATCGATTTTATTCAAAATTTATTCTTTTGAGATGAGAATATAAAACTTAAATATATTTAAATTAAATATAATTAATATTAAATTATATATATTATAGATATAAATATTAAATATACTTAAAATATACTGTTTCATTGAAATTCATTTAGCCGTTTAGACGCAATCGTGTTAACAGACATACACATATGCGTACATACGTAAATATGTAAACACAATTGTAAATATTTTATTTATAGTCAAAATGTGATTAGCAGGAATTAACATATAAGTATATATTTTCTTCCGTAGAAGGAATTTTCTCGAAAATTTTTGTTTGTTATTCAATTTCGTAATTCTTGATATTAGATCTAATTTTGCCATATAGAATTATTCCTTACAGTTTCTAACACCTATAGCCAAGTATATTTATCTAAGAAAAACACAAGAAAGTAGATCCAACGATATGTAAACTTTATTGCAAATCGTCAAGGCCGATCTAGGCTTTCGTTCATCGTCGCCTTCGGTATCTGAAAAAACTTATTCCAAACGCAGTATCTTCTAAAGCATACGATTGAAGTCGTTAACAATTCTTTCTTCTTAAAATAGTCGTTCGCGCGACGAGAATATCGTTTCAATTTATCCGCATGGTGTTCGTAATGACACAGAAAGGAGGGAGAAACGTACACGTACACATATATGTATATTTGCATTGAGGTAGGTCAACAAATTATCACTTTTGCGTCTGATAGTGTATTATATTCGCGTTAACAAATAAATTGCGATCGTACAACGTAGGCTCGCAACTTGTTACACCATTTTAAATAGTATTAACAATCATTAAATTACAACATGCCCTTATAATTCGCTTGTCCCTGATTCTGAACACGTTTATCCTGCACGTTCAACAACCTTATTACTTCAACATCTGCAACCGCAACTTTCAACTTTTAACGCGATCCTTAAATGGCACTTTCAGCGCTCTAGAAAATTCACGTGGGCAGTATACCGTGTTCTTTATGCAAATTTCTAAAAACCAATGAAATTTTTACATTCTTTTGGACTTTTACGTTCCGAGTTTATTTCAGGATTTGAACAGTAGCGCCCTATATGTGCTCCATTACTAGACCAGAGTATAATTTTCCTAAAATGGCACGAAATGCAATTTTTTGGCGACGTTTAAAAATTTTGGCGATGATAAAAATTTCACCACGGTATTTCTACCAAATTATATTAAATTCCTTAACGCTACGTTTCTGAACATCGACGTTGCGCGTTCAATTGCCGCTGTTTTTTGTTTTCTTTTCATAGCTAAGCACTGCTTAAGACTAGTCTCCGTAACCTCGTATCGCTATCGTACTAATCCTGGTAAGAAATTAATAAGTGGCAAATAAATATTTATCAACAGCATTCGTCTCGATGGACACGCTGAGCTTTTATAAAATGCTGGACGCTCGGTTCGTTACCGATTTTTCATTCGGCTCTCGCTACTACGCTTATCGTTAAACGGCTCTTAACTACTTTTAATGACGGCCTCGATAATCCTATTATTTTATTATCTGAAAATTATCAACTCCGCAGAGGCAACGATATGGAAATTACGAAAACTTACTTCACTCTATCACTTGCGATTTTAACTCCCCCGTAACTGCAAAAGCCGCGACGTCGCTGATAAAAATAACGCGCACTTCGTCGACCAAATGCTCCGACAGACAATAATTTGGATTAACTATTTTAACGCGTGTAACGTAGTGAAATACTAAAAAGCTTAAACGCTAGATATTTCGAGAGAAAAGCTTTAAAAAAAAATCAACGTAATCGTCTTTTTCTACGAACAAGCCTTCCTGTTGACTATTGTGTTACTAACCGGGTAATATTTAATACAACGATCTTAATTAAAGCACGCAAACGGTTAAATAAACAACTGAAACACGCGACACGGTTCAGCGTATTCTTACAAACTAGAGATCTATCCTTCCTCTTTGTCGTTTTAAATAATAAATATACCTCTAAATCATAAGCAATCTCATTTTGAAAAATTCTGAGCAAAACGGGGGCACAACGAAATCACGTGCTGCTTAATAACGCTACTTTACCATTTAAACATCGCCTCATGCCAACGGATTACTCTAAAATCCTCTTAGAAATTAATCACAATAACATTAACGAAGATTAAGAGGCCAGAAAATTAACATTTCGGGGTAACGACATACAATCGGTACACACTGACACGTAAAGACAGAGAGATTCTTTAGACACTTGCATCGTAAAATATTGATCATACCATTCAGTATGCGCAATGTTCGTCAACATCGAGATAAAAGTGTAGAGCATGTCGATATAAGTTTGACACGTCGACGCGCGTAAACATCGATTTCGTAACAGATAAAGTGTACATCGATAATGATCTTCTCGATCCTTATACAAGCACCTGAATATGAGTTTTCGTGTATAGAGGCGGACAAATAAAGTATCGATTGTCGATCCAAAGCAGTTTCGATCGGGACGAGCGGATCGAATCTCATTAATTTTTTAAACGTTTATTTAGACATGAAGGAATAAAACGTCTTATATAGAGGAATAATAGCTAGTATTTTTTATGGCATCAAATCCAAATCATATTCGATCGATCTGCTTGAGATTCGTCTTAGCACATTCGCTATTACTTCGCATGGTACTCGTATCGGTAGCAATATGTGGATTCTTTCCAGCTGCGAGGCCAGACTCAAAAATGAGATTCACTCGTGTCACATGCTGATTCGGTAATGCCGTTGCAGCGTTCCTGTTCCACCTGCTATACTTAAAAACAATTTTAATTTTGTAATAGATCGACAGAATGTGTCTGATCGAAGAAACAAGTTTCGTATAAAATACAAAATAGCTTCCAGAAATTGAATATCTTCGGGTGTTTTCGGTTACTTTTATCATTTTGCCTGCGCGGATGTAAGTAGTGATGGGACTATTTCGATGACGTATTTATTAAATAGAAAATATCATTATATAAAGGAAACTGTAATTAAGGAAAATTTAGAGGTATTGCATATACCGGGAAATAAAATGACGGCCGACTGTTTGACGAAACCTCTAAGTAGACTGAGTTAGTTAAATAATGTAAGGAAAATTTTAGAGACTGAAAATCAGTAAAAATTAGGGGTGTGAATGTGTAGTTATTTTTACTGGTTGTAGTTGGTAGCGTTGGAACGGGGAATATGAGGGAGAATCCCGGTAGAGTGGCCGGTAGTGTGTAATGGCGTTGTGAGGAAACAGATTCGACATCTCCTACACAATCTTTGGCTGATCAAATTTAATTTCTAAACATAGAAATACACAGTAACCAAGGTTTATGGATTGGTACGTCATACTCGAAGGGTTAAGTTTTTATGATCCTTCTCCCCTACTCTTTTCGCCTCTATTTGGAGGCACAGCGATGCCTTGGAAATTCGCCGGTTTATATGAAAATAAGGAACACGATGGTAGATCTAGCCCCTTCGAACGTCAGCCAATATCCAAGACATTACTCCTTGCGTCGTACAGTCCCATCGCTAAAGACGCAATACGCGTGGTGTCCAAAGATATTTCGGATCTTTCGTTCAAAGGCGCGAGGGCACGCGGAGCAACGACAAACCGGGGATATTAGGGGACGACAGACAGAAAGTAGAACAATAATGTAAATTCGAGAAAAGTAGCCTCGCAGCCGCGCGTGCGACAATGAACAAATGACGCGACACGAGCCGCATGGCTTGCCAGAGAAACACCGGTTAGCTCGGTTTTGAGTAGCGAACACCGGCGCTTGTTTGGCAAGAGGCTCCGCTCGAGAAGCCTTTCTGTGAGGACATGCGCGTTCAACTTGGCCGTGCCAGCCGGATCCTCAATCAATTGCGTGATCGAAAGCTCGAATTGACGAGTACTATCGAGCGAGTCGACGTCGCTTTCTGCGATCGAGTTCCTCGTTTTGCGTGTCGAGAGAGAGAGAAAGAGATTCCGGCGTACGCGCTTCGAAGCCTGAAGCCCTCTTCTTGCGCTGCGAACCTGTTTGACGCGCGATTCGCGTGGCACGTTCGAAGCTGAAGGCCCACGTTGTGCTTTGTTTTAAATTTCGATCTGCCTCGCGTTGCATTCGTCGGGGTGGAGGGTTTCGTGTTCGGGCTGCTGTTTTCCAACCGAGCCACTAGCGGCACAGACTTCCGCGAGACGTTCAACTTTCATATTTTTAATCAAACGTGTCGAAAAATATTTTCGAACGTTCTCAAACATTTGACACCTCGATCGAAGTTTCAAAGATTAGGAAATTTTTATTTACTTTAGGATCTGGTCGGAAGCCTGTTCCCGCTCGAGGCATAGGCTGCGGACATGGAATTTCTTATTTGTCGCAAAATTACTAATAACAGATTCATGCAAGTGTCATGCAAGGTGTTGGCTGCACTTGAACGTCGGAGAACAGAGTAGATTGAATGACCTCGTTGGTCCTCTTGCGTTTTGGGTATTGAGTTATTGTGTACCGAATAACGAAATGATTTCATATAATTACTAGCCAAAACAGCAGATCCAAGGTGTCGTAGCTTCTCCTCTGTCGTGACTTTCAACACATTATACCCAGGGTGCTACAATCCATGCATTCGAATTCGCTCCTTTCTACGTGTGAGCACACACCTAAATACGTGATTGTAGAACTCGCTAACACTACCGTGGTACACATTTGCACGCCCGTGCCTTCAATAAATTCACTTTGAGTAAATTAATTCCATCGATTCTATTTCGTTTCATTCAAACAAGACTAAAGTTCACACTTTTAAACGACGCTTCGTTATTAACGATGGTATCAAGTACCTCGCGAGCAGATTTAAATTCCGATCAGTTAAATTAAAACAATTTCGAGACATTATAGTAGTGCTTCCGAGTACATTCAAATCTAAATGAGATAGATTTCAAACAAAATTTCTAAGCAGAATCGAATCCTGTTCGTCTTGCTAATCCTGATTTAACTTTATTTGATCGGTGCAAATTTGTTGTTTGTTTAATTCAAATGTTATGCATTTCTTTATTGGCACATGATCGAACGATGTTACTTTTTTATTGCTTTACTCAAAACCAGGTCTCATAGACAACATACTCTCCAAATACAAAGAAACACTATTTTTCACGAGCAGTGTTCAAATTAGAAATTTTCGAATAATTAAATCGATACTAATTAATTTATCCATATCTGGCTACTCGAATGGAACGGATATAAAGATACTCGAGCAATGCACAGAGTATTAATACACGAATCATTGAGAAGTTTCAATTTTTTTACAAGTATCCCTAATTTGAATCTCATGAAGCGTATCTTGGTTAGTAGAACTCATACTGTACTTGATTTCGTCTCTATTATTTATTTTCATTTCGAACTCAAAGATCACTGTGAAGGCACGCGCGTGGGCAAACTCGAGACACGTAGAACAGGAAAATGTTGCTGTCGATGATGCTCGTCGGCTGTTGTCGCTGCATTTGATGACGTCGCTGTCGGATGGGCATGCCAAGACCATGACCGTGGACTACCTTAAGCACGCTGGTACCATGGGCCATTCCCGTTTCGCTTTCTTATGGTGCATGAGGCACGACACACCGGTGACTCGTTATAATGGCGAATGAGTAAAATTTATGGCGACGTTTCAGTGACGAAGAACAAACAGTGAAGAAAGTACAACAGTAGTGAGACGAACGTTTAACGAGATACAGAGAATAATCAGAAATGGCAAAAAGCCGATCCAACGATAGTCAAATTATGCGCATAGTCGTCGAACATTGTGCGTTTTGATACTTATTTTTAAATGGGCCTTGATCGAAGAGAATTACGATAATTTTACGTTTCATCCTTTAGAATATACTTGCCAATATTTATACTTATAATACTTGCCAATATTCTAGAATTCATCTAGTATTTCAATTACATTTAATTTAGTACACAAGTACAGCAATGCTTGGATAATTGCGAGTCATTTTCGATTGAATAAGGGAACGATAGTCATCCCTACTACTGAGAGGAAACTCCTTTTGATACACCGGGAACTACCCTGACCTGAGCTCGAATATCGGTGAAGTAATTCATATATAGTACATAATTTTAGTTTTATGTTTTTTTAAATAAAACTTTTATCAATGTATTTGTCAGAGCTTTCCAATTAAAATAAGACCAAACACGATATAATTTGCTTTTAACCTATTTCTAATGGAGTATAAAATCGTGTTCGTGAGTGCCAAAAAAAACGAGTTATTGTTACTCATTAAATACGCAAATATGATCATAGTTATATCATGTTTGGTCTTATTTCAATCAGAGAAACCTCACAAGTAAAGGTCCCGTTAACAAAAAATAAAAAATAAATTTTCACATTGTGTTATTCTTATTTATTATTATTGGTATATTTATGAATTATTAGTTTGTGCCTTTCTGGGAACTGAAAATTAACTATGCTTCTTCGCAGCTATCCAAGATCCGCTGTATTTGCAAAATTTCTATTATTGAAACAATTTCTACGCCCTTAGTGTATTGAAAGCAATAGAATAGTCTCAGTAAAAACATCGCGTATCAAACTTTTCAAATCGCGTGAAAAATACCCGATAGTCGACTTCTATGCATCGAAACAACGATTTGTTATTGTAGCAATTTTTTATTGTATTTCTCTGCGTCTCAATTATCCTTCGTCACTTCAGGATTTTTCTCGAAAAAGTTCATCGCCACCAGTGCAAAACGTGCACGGTGGGAAAGCTGTAAATGTGTGACGTAATACCAACTATAACACATTTAATTCCTAAATCTTGCAATGATCGAACGACGTTGCAAATAGTATGTATACCTACGTTACGTATTTTTGTGATCTATCTTTGCTTAGAAACATGGCGAACCTGGCATCGAACACAGATGACAACAAGCAAGTAAGAACTTTAATAAAAAACATTCCAAAAGATGAGCACGATGTTAATTCTATTTTTTTCTTTCTAGGTATCGAGAGCATTTCCATTCAGCGACGCTAAAGTCTAAATGATTATCAAAATGCTTATGAAAATTAGAAAACGATGCTTAAACTTTCCGATAATGCATGACGGTGGAAAGAGAAGATGCATTGAATACAAAAGAAGTAATACGAAAAAAAAAATAAACAATATTGATTAAAAAACTCACAGTCATGCAGTCAAATTCCTCCAAAAAAATAAACGAAAATAAATCTCAAATTTACATCTAAATTTTACCATTTAAAGCGTAACTTTCTGACAGTGAAAGATCGACAGCTTTTCCCCGTTTGACTAATACGCGACTTTCAATTTAAAGAAACTTCCTGATTCACGGAATCCCTTCGATAAGAGATATTCAAATCGTTCAAAATGCTTGGTAAACGTCGTGCAAGATAGATCATAGATCGAGAATTTCATACCTTGAATGCACATTCGCCGGGATAAACTGAAATTCTCTCTTAGTGCACGTATCACAAACTCGTTGCAGCGATGCGAACAGGTGTGCTCTCTCTCGAGGAGCCATCAACCAAAAATAAGAGCTCGCGATAAAATTGTGAGAGTGATAGAGTGTCGAATGATTTGTCTACACAGAACACGCTCGAGATCTCTCGCTACTGGTCTCTATCTCTATGCCGAAGAAAAGGATCGGGATGAGCGATTACAGAGTGCAATAATCTTCAGAAAGAGAAGAAGAGAAACGTCGAAAACGTCTTGGTCTGTTCGGTGATCGATTTATTATCCAATGCGTGACCCGATCGCGAACCGTTGTCCTCCATGTTTGTTGATCGACGAATCGAACGATTCTCTTCCCTTCCGTGAAACACGTATATCTTACCTCTCGTTTCGCATCATCGTTGGAAACAAATAAAGAGTTCAGTTATCCGAGGTAGTACATGACTGTACAGGATCGCTCGTCCCGACGTGGGGTTCGTGACGCCGACTAGAACTAATGGTCTACGAGGATATGAACCGGAACCACCACGGGTGAATCGAGTAAAATCAGTGTTATACGACGTGACCATTGCAACGTTCTACTAAGCAAGCTGGGACCCCTAAGATGACCGAGCGTAGTACAAGGATGGTCGACAGGATCAGCAGGAGTACGGGATTCGAACACGAGGTCGGGGAGACACGATTGCACATATCCTCCTCACAGAAGCACATGTGACCAGTGCCGGTACTTTCCATCATGCACACGTGGTCCACCATGAATAAGTTTATCTGTAGCTGCGAAGTGCAAGTCCGCCTCACGCTCTCGTACGCTGCGAACAAACAATTACCATTATCAGAGAGAATACTAAAGTCCATTTGCACTATACAGGATGGTGGAAAGGGTGGGACAAAACTAATACTACGTGTTTCTGAGGTCACATAGTGTTGGTCACAAAAATATTCAAATACCGATGTAATCCTACTCCTAAACTTAAAAAAAAGTAATTAGCCAAAAATGTGGTATACTCATTTCAAAACTCGCTCTAAACCATATTAGACTAACCAAACTATATCAAATTATGTTCAAATATACAAGGTGTTCGGCCACATCTGGGAAAAATTGTAATGGGAGATTCTAGAGGCCAAAATAAGACGAAAATCAAGAAACGATAATAATAAAAAACACACACACTAATAAGCTCACGTTCTATTATTTTTTATGTTCCAAAAGCTACAAAATGGTACTCACGTGACTTTGCGTTGCGAACCATTTTCACGCAGCAACCATTGCAGGTCATCAATGGCGGCTGATCCCTGGGAAGCGCTGTGTAGTTGAAAGGATCTTTACACCTGAGATCCGTCCACGAATCGCATTCGTAGCAGTAAACGGAGCGAGCTGCAAAATACGATCACGATGAAGGGAAGCGTTCATTCCGTTTCGAGGGATAAAAGAATGATGGAAAAATTGCAAAACGTTTATATGCACTTCGACGCTGTACTCTTACGTTCAATGAAAATATAAAAATCCTCAACGATCGTATGTTTAGCAAAAAATTGAAAATAAAAATTGCGATGCAAAAACGTAGAAAAAAAAATTGTAAACAATAAAAAAAGTTGAATGTCGAGCAAGGTGTAAAGTTACTGCATCGGTCAAGCTGATGCGACGGAATCGCTGAAAATAACAAAAAAAAAAAATGGAAAAGCAGTTCTCTCGCGAAGTTAAGAAATAAATTGAGTTGAATCTGTAGATGCAAGTCCTGCGGAATAACGTTGACAACAAGGACACTGAAGAGAAACTGGCTTGATCACTCACTCTGGCACTCCGCGCGACAGACGGTGGCAACCGCGAGTACAATTGCCGCTGAAACGAAACATCGGTCACTGTTTTAGACGATAATAACCATGACAGGTGATCTGCTGATGGCTACGAAACGATAATTATGAAACAACAAAAATGGGTGCACATTGCTAGGACTACCACTAGTTGTTCCTACTGCTACTGCCTTCGTTATGCCAACGATTCTATTCATCGTTCAAGTTACATCTAGCTATCGTCGCGACTCAAAACATTGGGATAACTGTGTATCCAAATATTTTATCGATCCATTATCATCCGGCAAGATTTGATTAACAAATACGAAGATAATTCGATCAATGAGTTTTTTTCTTTTTAGGTGCTTATTTTTTATTATTTTTGTTTTCTACCTACCTGAAAGCGTACGTTTGGTTAAACCTTGTCTCCAATTACGAACTCTGTCATTCTATTTTATCGCTAGATCGCAGATTTTATGCATTTACGTTCAGAATAATATGGGGAACGTACGAATGTATGCAGAATATATTTTTCGAATTAATATAGTAAATATCGTAATCAACATATTTTATCTAAATTATATTATGAGAAGGTAGAGTATGAAGTACAAACAATATCTGTGTTTTTCTTTTATAGAAATATTCATTTCCTTTATATTTACATTCTTAAGAACAAATCTCCAATTTGAGTATTTGATTACCAATTCAATTTGATAGTCCATATTATATTGCAGAAAATAGAAATATTTGGTAATTCAAGTTTACGGTATTTAACATTTAATATGTATTAGGAATTTTTCATTGTAATGGATTTTTAAACATGTAAAATATATATCACACAATAACATAATAATTGCATTTTTAACATTTATACATATATGAAATTTTCTTCTTGGTATATTGTTCAGGCCAAAATAGACGAAAATCAAGAATATCAATTTCTTAACTGAGGCTTCGTTAAAAAGTTATTAAAAAATTAAATTAAAAAATTTCAAATCATTCTGGAAAAATTATTTTCGGTTACGGAGGTCAATTACAATCATTTTTTATAAATATACATACCCCTGACTTCCTACCCACTTTCGAGAAAAAAATTCGGATAGGTGCTGAAATTTTTCGGCAAAAAAAAATCTTTCAAATCGTCTTAAAAAAATTATTTTCGGTCGCAGGAGTCGATTATAATCATATTTGGTGAATACACATACTCCCCAAATCCTGCGAATTTTCGAAAAAAAAATTCAGTACGTTTAGTTGTAAATAACTTTTCAGTACGTAAAGTTGTTTATAACTTTTTGAAACCTCAATCACCAATAATGATCATAGAGTTGCCAATATGAATAAATTTTAATTATATCGCCCTCTAAGAATAACAAGCATAATAGTTACACCAAATAGTTAATAATTATATAAATGAAATAAATTGTGATGATAATTGATTTAGTATCAATATTAAGTGTTCTTATCTTAATTGTAATATTTTCCTTTGCATACATACATATCTTCTGCATACATTTAGCATACGTTTTTCATATTTGTATATCCCATAAATGCATTAAATCTCCAGATATCTCAATTATGCAAATTGCAAATAATGAAGTAAAGTGCGAACGATTAAATGTATTGATATCTATAGAAATTGTTTTAATTCTGTAAAATGAATCACTGGATTTTCACTACGTGGACACTGTGACGTGTGAATGCAAATGTTCGTTCTTAAAATTCGTATTCGTCAATATTTACCTCGATTAACAGTTGCAAAAGTAGACTAGCTCAATAGTTTAATCAAGTGGCGTACTCTAACGGTTCCTCGAGTTATAAAATAGTAACGATGCAGCAAACACGTTTTCCCATACGATACACGTACTGGTTTTAGCTGCCGCAAGAACGGATTACTCGAATTAAGTTTTCAACGTCAAAGTTTGCAGGAAGTCCCTAGTTTCAGAATTCTATTTAAAGTTTGTTAATATAACCCGATTGCTTATACATCGTCCATATACAATTGTTAGAAGCGTACGAAGAGGAATTATTATCGATTAGGTCGAGTTTCCAGAGACAAATATCCTTTTATTGTATGTTTCATACCTTGCAGCATTTCTTTGTCGTGGCATGTGTGGAAAATATGCAGTTAATAAGAAAATGGCAGTCGTTGATTTGAGCTTTGATTGGGTTTAGCGATCTTAAAAACTTGTTTGTACGTACCTCGTGCACAGCGGCAGCGATCGTACGCGTGTCGTTTATTAAAATGATTTACGTACGTACGAGAAATCTACGGGAATAATAATACGAAACGAGGCTTCGTATTCACAGCGTGTCATTGGCGACAAAAAATAGCCGTCGTTTTCTCGTTTGAATAACAGACGAACCGAGAAAACAATAAACTAGCTCGATATAAGAATATTACCTACAACTAATCGGTTAAGTAATTTATTTTGAGCTAATATTCGTATAGTTTTACTTTTGATTTGTATTTCTCGATGCAATGCTATATTTTAATGTTGTAACTGTGCAATTGACGATGCATAACAAATTCTCAAAGCTAACAATTTTTCTTTTATTAACCCCAGGATGACTTATGTTGTGTTTAACTGCTATATGTAGTATATAGGGAGTTCGGCCACCCCTGGGAAAAATTTTAATGGGAGATTCTGGAGGCCAAAATAAGACGAAAATCAAGAATACCAATTTGTTGATGAAGGCCTCGTTAAAAAGTTATTAACGTTTAAAGTTCCGCCTGTAGAACGGCAGTCGGCGAACAGCTACGTGCGTATAATAGTGGTTCTCATTCAGCATGAGAAACTCTACTTACTGACGTATCGACAGTCGTACAGTTTTGTGAGTGAGAACCACTATCACGCGTACGCAGCCGTTCGCAGATTGCCGTTCTACAGGCGGGACTTTAAACGTTAATAACTTTTTAACGAAGCCTCAATCAATAAATTGCTATTCTTGATTTTCGTCTTATTTTGGCTTCTAGAATTAGTTAACAATTAATTTACACAAACTCGACCTTGCTTTCTCCCTAAGAAATGGAATAAAATATCTATCAACATACATGATATAATTTTTCTAGATAATTACTCAAGAGAAACCAAACTACATTTAACATAGAAACACATGAAATCAACCAAGACTCAGAAGTCGTCTAAGAGTTAATTCGATAATAGTCTAAACAAAAGAAACCTTTAAATTCTCATAACAAAGTTAAAGTTTCTATTTCTATCGTTCACATAGATACAATAAAGGAAATTGTTTTCGAAATATCTCAAAATTTAATAATTTCCATAACTATAAATTAACTTTCATGATAACCATCTTGGTTCACACATTATCCAATTTTGCTGGCTCGTCAGAAAAGGGTGTTTAATTAAAGTAAAAATTCCAGAAACGATGACACTTTTATCACCAACGACACCTTGTACGTTTCTACCCTTATCCACGCTAATCGTAAGTTCAATCTGTGTCGCTACGTTTTCTGCTGTTTTCCTCTCTACACTTTCCCCGGACAGTGCGCTCGATCGCCTCCCACACAATCGATAAACCAAGTTCCGTTCGTATCAAACTAATCATAGATCTACATATTGCTTCAAGGGGGGTGAAAAGTTCTAGCTAGCTCGAAAGAAGTAAGCCATAAAAGATACGGTGTGGGGGTATGCTGCAAATTCTTCCCTTTTCTTATTACATATATCGCTAGACATCCGTTAGACAACACAGTAGTGGACGAAAATATATTGCATTACCGGAGTGAAACAATATATTAGTTGACAAAATTTTCTATTTTAATTGATTCCACTCTATAATACAACTACGACAGTATGCATACTTTTTTGCAATTTGTAATGAAGAAGCAATGTTTTTGATTTCAGTTTAATATCAAATTTATTAAAACGTATTTATTGTCTAAGATATTTGTTTAAATATTATGTATTAGTATAACAAACTTGTACTATATATCGAACAAGTGTTATTTCAATCGAGGTTAAGAAATTATCTCGTTTGACTTATTTCCATATTTCTTTAAATTTCAAGCTGTATGTCATGTTTGAAATTGCTTTAACAGAATTTGTATTCATATTTTTGTATTGTTTTATTTCGGATTGTGGGTTGATTGATTTAACCAAATTTTTAAAGGGTACACTACGATTAACAAAATTAAAAATAATTATAAATTATTTTCATACTTTTAAAATGTCACTTTTTGATTGTATGCAAATTCTACAATGTTTAATAATGTTCCTACTATTTAGGTATCATGACTGCATAGTTTTCTATTAATAATGGCAATGTACTAATTATTAAATAGTGTGTATTTTCATGGTAAATTTGCAATTAAATTCATTGTTCATTCAGTATTTGTTGTTCGTAATATACAACGAACTTTCATTTTAATAATTTAAACATTTTGGGATTTGAGAACAAATCAAAATACTCTTAAATTATTTTAATGTTAAAGATATTCTTCCTATACACGATACACACTGAATGTTGAAAGTACATTGCAGTAAGAAATTATCAGGGAATGTAACATTGAATTAATTTTTATTAGTCATTGTGATAGTTCTTAAAGTTTTATATTTATTAAGATTTTTCCTTGGTTTTAAAATGTAGAAAATGGCTGCAAACATATGAATACTATTTCCAAATTACTCTATAGAAAACTAGCTAATCAAAAGAGGTCTCTGTTTGAATTTCTGTAAACATTTTTGTTTATTCTGTTAACGTCTGCGTCTATTAAACGTTTACTATCAACTTATTCGCCCACTCTTTAGATTTGATGATATTATAAAGCAATCTATTAATCCCACGCATTGGTGGAAAGTTTGCTATACATAAAAATTAATTTCTATAAAATACATAACTAAAATTTGTTATTAAATTCCTATTTTTTTTCTGCGATATATTATCGTCCACTTAATATTTTTAGTATGCGGATGGAGTTAGTATTACGAGGAAAGGCTAAAATCTTGCGGACCAATAGAAAGGAAAATATTTTTTAAATATCTATTACTCTTAAGTCGCTAATAAATATTACTTCTTAAGCATTGTCACATTTCCGTCTATATAGCCTATCGCTATCAGTGTTACGTAAAGCATAATTTAATCGAAGATAAATACACTAGTATCACTATTATTCTCAATAATAAACAAATAATTCAGTGTATTCATAAATAATCGTAAAAGCTGTAAATTGAACCGTATTGCTTTGTTAATTATCAGTGTAGTATTTATTAAACTATCTAGAGCATAGTAATTCATAATTACTTAAACATTTTATTGTTTTAATCCCATTTTTTTAATAATATATATTATTTTTTCATATTATAAAAGATTGAAATATTCAAATGTTTAAGCAAGCATAAATCATTATACACTGAGTAATAATAATACTTTTATACAAGTCAGACAACATTGCGATTTAAAATGTCCATATTTGTCTATATTTTTAAATCACATCTAAAAAACCTGATATTTTTGTCGAATATTTCTAAGTAGAGAAAATTTAAAAACAAATTGGTCTGAAGAAAATTCGTATCAAAAAATATAAATCGTTAGAATGTATCTTCGTTCAAATCTGCCTAAAAATGTTTTACGTTGGTGTTCGGTTATGCATTTAATTATTCCTTCAAAAACACTATTGGTAAACAGCGATTCAGAAACGCGAGTAACAAAATAAATCGACTCCAAAGATTTGTTAAAACGTAACGGTATCATAAAAGGGACAATTACTCGCGAAACTCACCCACTATTAAGTAATTCGTCCCCATGTTTCCCGTAGTGACTTCTTCTCACTATTTATCCAACTTCATGCCGTGTCACGAATTCACCCTTGCAGCAGAAATGCACGCCGCGAATTGCATTCGCGCGCCAGGCAATCGACTGCAATAAGAAAAAAATTAAATCTTTCAGACGCTGTTGCAGGCCGATAAATACTGCGCTTGTTTCATAAATCGCTTTTAATTACGCGCGATTGAACGTAATTAAAGCTGAAATAGACTCGCCAATTTTAGAAAATCAATATTACAAATGAACCTATGCGCTGCATAGCATAGCAAAATACGTGTGTATTTCAAGTTTGTGAATCTGTTGAAATTAGTAATATCTTTTTTATTTTGCTCGTAATGTTTTTAACAATGTGAAGCAATGGTTTAACATTTTAAAAAATGGATCTATCTTTTGAGCTCTAAAATAATACAAATTTTTGCTCTTGAAGTAGAGAAAAATCGTTGTTTGTTTACTTAAATGAATTCAATGTAAGGTTGTTTTCGTTATTTATCGAATACAATAAATTATTTAGAAGAGGCCTCTAGTCAAACTGAGCAAAAGTTATATTTGCAAGTAAAATAATACAACACAAAACATCACAAAAGACAAATTAACATATTCGAATTATATTTTTATATACATATAGTATTCGTGAACATGAAAAATATACCTATAGTTGTTAATGATCAATGTATTAATAGAAATAAATGAGTTATCCACATTCTTCTACAATGAACATTTTTTGTCTTGCTCTCTTAGATTATATAATCGCCACCATTTTGAAGCACAATGATAGAGAATAATCATGATACTTTTCTGATTCTAATAGAGCAATTTTCGGTAAAAATGGTTCACGTTATTTTCTCTACGCTTTGGCCATTTCGCTTGTTCTCTTCAAGAAACACAAAATTGTGTAACAAAATCTGAAATATTTAAATCGTATTTGTCATGATCTACGAATAGTGTATCAAATTGAATTTTTCATGTGTACATTTTATAAAGTTCAAAGCAAACTTCTGAAACAATAAATAATATGTAATTTTAAGAATTCACGTGTGTAAAAATTTATCATTAACTGCAAATCCTGCAATAGTTAAAACAACACTTCTAATATAGTTATTAAGATAGTAGTATACATGTCCCAAAATCATTATTGATTATTCGGGTCAAGTTATTTCTAATCCTGTCCAGACAATCTAAAGACGTCCTACTGTAACTCGAAACAGTGACAGGATTAGAATACATTGTGTTTTTCACGCGATCTTGCGGCAACCAACACTGCGGCAAGCAATTGAGCCAACAAAATGCCGCATTTTCCCTTCCAACGTTACTATAACTTCGTCCACCTCATTCGTAAGGCTAGTATTGTGCATTTAAACACTACATAAGAACTCGATTTTGCGTGATTTAAAATATACATGATGGGTTAAAAATTCTCTGGTTCAAATTCAGTACGAAAGATGCCATAAAACATATGTGCTCAACCATTTTCCTCTTAGATACCATGAGCTTTAGTTTAAAGCATAATTTCACAATAAATATTGGGTATTGTCGTTGTTAACCAGCTACATTCCGTGTACTTAAATGTGTAATAAATTTCTATTTAATTATGCTCTGTTTCTTACGTTAATTTTTAATACTCATATACAAGGTGTTCGACCACCCCTGGGAAAAATTTTAATGGGAGATTCTAGAGGTCAAAATAAGACGAAAATCAAGAATACTAATTTGTTGATGGAGGCTTCGTTAAAAAGTTATTAACGATTACAGTTTCGCCCGTATTTAATTTTTTTCTCAAAAATGTGCAGGATTTCAGGGGTATGTCTATTCACTAAAAATAATTTTAACTGAATTCTGCAACCGAAAATAATTTTTTCAGAACGATTTGAGATTTTTTAATTTTGTCGAAAAATTTCACACATTCACGAATTTTTTTCTACGAAGTGGGTAGGAATTCGGGAGTATGTCTATTCACCAAAAATGATTGTAATTGACCCCCGCAACTGAAAATAATTTTTTTAGAACGATTTGAAAAATTTTTTTTTCGTCAAAAAATTTAGACACCTACCCCCTATCGATTTTTCTTAAAAATTCGTTTTTGATTTTTAGTAATTTCATTTGACGCCCTACAGAAAAGTTGTCTAATACTTTTTTGTAGGTACCCATGAGCTCTACTCCAGAAAAAAGTTTAATTGAAATATATGCACAATTGTAGGAGTTATGGCTGTTTGAAAATTGGACCATTTTTATGGGGTTTTTCTCATTTTGCGAGGTTAAGGACCAACTTTTCAAATATTTTTGTAATTTCTACATATTTTACACTAAAATACGCGTCGTTTGCTTTTTTAAACATTAAAATCGTCCAATCCGTTCAGGAGTTATGATGTTTCAAAGATTCGCATAGAATTTCGGGGAACCATATCAGGCCGCAGATTAGATTTTCGGTAAGGAATTTTTTTCTCGAAAGTACGTAGGATTTCGAGGGTATGTGTATTCACCAAAAATGATTGTAATCAACCCCCGCAACTAAAAATAATTTTTTCAGAACGATTTGAAATTTTTGAATTTAATTTTTTAATAACTTTTTACGAAGCGTCAATCAAGAAATTGGTATTCTTGATTTTCGTCCGATTTTGGCCTCTAGAATCTCCCATTACAATTTTTCCCAGGGGTAGCCGAACACCCTATATATTTCGTGCTCAAGACTCGACGCGAATGTATCTCAAAAACAAATACTTTCAGTATTCATAATTTTAACTTTTCTTATTAATGTTAAGCTGTAAAATAAATTTGCCAATTTTGTATCGAAATTTTCCACTTATTCTAGATGACTATTATGCTTGTACTATTAAAATGAATTTAATTTACTGATCCATTATCCATAATTTTTTTTATATTTTTATATTCATTGTATTTTATAAATGACTTGACTCGATTAGTAATGTCTCAACTCACCCTGTATACATGTATAGTGATTAACGAATAACGTATGTCCTTCTTAAAAAAAAATACAATTTAAGTTAAATTAAAAATTTAATTAAAGTAGTAACCCTGATATTATTCATTATTAAAAGTTCAAACGTCAGAGTATCTTGTTTTGAATTGATTTAGCAAAAATTTGCAACTTAAATGCCAAGTAATTCGCAATAATGGACGTTTCGAACCGTTTTCCGTCATATAACATC
Organism: Colletes latitarsis; assembly: GCF_051014445.1. Taxonomy (NCBI): domain Eukaryota; kingdom Metazoa; phylum Arthropoda; class Insecta; order Hymenoptera; family Colletidae; genus Colletes; species Colletes latitarsis. Next base: position 8,744,783 of record NC_135139.1, on the reverse strand, counting down.
GATCTGGTAAACGAAGAGTGTTGTTTGCCTGTAGGATGAAGAAGTACTTGACAATAGAAGTGACTTTAAACGCCTAATCCATTAAATGGGATTGCAATTGCACTTTATGCTAAGGTTTCTATTAGTTTATTTACATTAAGAGTCATTTATTCGAAAACTTGCATGGAAATTGATCCACGTGACCGTCGCGTATATTATTATCAACGAGCTTCCTGTCAGAACAAGTTCTTTAACATTAATTAATGGAACCAAGACGCGACGTCAGCTTCGATCGACACGCCCACTTGCTTCACCAGTACATGAATGTATTATACAAGCTGTTCCGAACTTAAACGATCAAACTTCTTCAGCATACTCTTTAAATAAAACTACAACAAAATGTACATCGCGTTTTATAATTCCTAATGAAATCAAAAAGAAATTGATTCTTCGTGTGAAAGTAAGTTGAACCTATGGAATACAATTTTTTATACGAAATTTCGTTCTCGGGATAATAGATTTTGAAAGTATGCGAGCTACCTATTTTCTTATTGGAAAATGTTTTTGATACTCTGATTTTCAAAATTTCATTTTCACGTATTTTCAAAATCTGTTATTTTAAATATATGTTTTATATATTTTCATATGTATATGTATACACACAATCTGTGTATTTAATAAGTGCATTTATTGTATGCAATCTAAGATCGAAGATGAGTAAGCACTAAATAAGAGATCATTTTCGAAGGATATATACAAAGTGTTCCACTATTCGTAGTACAACCGAGTGAGAGGCGATTCTTAATAGAAAAATAAGTCGAAAAGAGAATATAACATTTTTTCATATGAAGCTTCGTTTTCGAGAAAATCGAGTTTGAAAGTGTAATAGAGACTTCGCCATCAGTAGAAGTAGAAACAGCAAGTAATGGCCAGACGTGTCAGCTGAATCATATTTTCTAACCTCAATAAAATTGTAAGGTACCTATGTGTCCCTATTATTGGACGCAGAAGAATATTGATTACTTAAAATTAATATCTTTTTACCAATATACGATGATATCTAAGTAAAATATCTACTATTTATAGAAAAATTATAGTGAGAACTGTATTCAATTTCATACACCCTTTATTCTACAATAATTATGCAAACGACCAAATTGGTTGTAAATTGGAAATTTATTTCATATTGATTTCGGTTTTAGTTCTGAAGAACTGATATTATTTGATTCCAAAACAATTATATATTGTAGGTGAACGTAGAAAGATTATTTACCTCCCTTTATAATATACTATAATAATATGTTCCTTATAAAATTGAATTATAATAAAATTTCAGATGATAACACATAATAAATAAATTTGTAATTAGTAAACAAATTGGAAAATGTTTCAATATTATCTTTTATCAATAAGAGAAGAACTTCTTTCTTGAGCCACATAAATATATATACTTTACATACTTGAAATTATTTGCATATACACATTAAAATTTTGTTTAAAAATGTAATAGAATTATTAAATATCAAAATAATAATATAAGAATTATATCTATAACATGGAACTGTAATTAATATAGAAGCAATAAACAACAATTATAGGATCAATATTAATTATTATTAGTTATTTTCTAAATACTAAAAATTAGTTACTTTAATAACTAAATATTAGTTATTTTCGAAACCTATTTAACTTCTGTCAAAAAATCTTCCATTTTTAACCCTTCACACTTCGTGAGTCTTCATTAATATGAACAACTATAAATACCAAATGCAATTTTGTGCCTTTAAAAATAAAAAAATTGTCTTCTTATCACAAAAATGTATAAATACCTATAATTTAAAACTTATTTATTATATTCCATTAAATTCAATTTGTGTTGTAATCAGCGGCGTCAATAGAATGCAAAGTGTTAACATTGTTTTCTCTCGAAAGAAACGAGTTTTCATACCTTTCGAGACACCGACGAAGATTCTTGCCCCTTTACGTTGTGACAGCAACGAGTTTCCAAAGGAACGCTCAGACACTCTGTTGAACGAATCGCGAGGTAGATGGTCCTTTCAACGCGCTGCTACGAGGAACTGTGGTTTCCGTCGCAGCGTCGCGATTTCATTTACCCGCGACGCTCTGCGTCACGCATTGGACAGCACGTCCTCCCGTCGATTTCACGTCACCGTCCGCGACCGTAGGGACTGGCTAACCTGAAAGAATTTCAAGCGAGAAGATTCGATAGAAGTCTCCGACGGAATCGTCTGAACACATTCGCTGCCATGTCAGTCGAATTCAAGTGACGCGTAAACTCCACAGGGAGTCGCGTCACTCTTTTTCGAACGACGCTCGTATTTACAGGCAAACTTCATTTAAATGGACCCAACGAAAGACAAGCAATTCGTATAATCCGGTAAATTTACGTAATAGTAGTCCACTAATTATCTGCACTACTTCTAACTTTTCATTCGAGTAACTGAAATTTTCGTTGGGTGGATTTAAGCACACGTTTAGCTCATTTCTCGGATTATAGTAATATAAACTTGGGAACAAGGCTTGAATGAAACTGTTAAAACTATCAATTGGTTCTTATATAACAGTTATTTGTTTACTTTTAACTTTTCTGATCGTAGAAAACGATTTTATATTCCATATATTTATGCGTAGATGGAGCGTTTTTATTTTCTCCAAAATGAGAAATTGTTTTAGTTGAACAGAAACAGTTGAATTCTGCTTGTGGAAAAGTTAAATTTTTTTAAAACAAATTTACTGTTGATTGTTAAATAGGTTTGAGGTTAAGACCTTGAATCGTTCTATACAAGGTTCTGGTTGCATACAAACATTAGCAAATCAGATTGGGTACGTCGGAAAATTTGCGTTCACAAAGAATAACAATGAATTAGTCAGTAGTACTGATTTCGTATACAAAACGCTTCTGTGATTAGCTCAGAGTTAAATTTATTTATTCATTGCATAATATTATATATCATTATCTATTAGTAACAATCTCGTAAAAGTTATAAAGATAATGGAATGTATAACAAATACTTTTGTGTGAAAGATATCAGAGCGGAACAAGCATTTAACCTTTAAATAGACTCTCAATCTCAACTGAATTATTTTACTTAATGTTGATTTCTACCAAATTGGTAAATGGAAATCAACTTTCCTTTAAAGCATTTAAGAAATAATGAACTAATAGAAGATTACATAAATTTCAAATAATTACATTGACATATATAAAATAATTATTATTTTAAACTTGCTGAGGGCCGCAGCGGCCCCAATAATCCACTTTAGGGTTAATGTTTTGAAATTCGTTCTCATTTAAGACTAGTATTAGTGAACATAATTTAGGAAATACATTTACTTCTAAAAGTAAACACTAAACACCGATTGCATATGTAAATAATAACTTTTTAAAATAAAATACAATAATTGTATTTGTTATAGTAATCATACAGCACAAAGACTGCAACTTATTACAAAAGAAAATTAAGAAACATAACTAGATAGTAAAATAACTATGCAACATTATAACTGAAAAATTTCATAAATGTTAGTGCATATAATAACAAAATTAAATCATTTCATCTGATACTTTTACCTAATTCATCAATCTCAAGTTAACCATAATATCATTTTTTATACGCAATATCGATAAAGTTAAACGCTTCTGTGATATGTTAGATCGTAAATAGCTTTTAATTATTTTGAGTTTTAAACAAACTTCCAAATTTTAAATCCAAATATTAACTTATAGAGACATGAATGACCGTATTGAAAACTAATTTAAAATATCCCACGGTATATAATTTGAGAACCACTGGTATAGTCAATCGATACAATGGGGATCCTCTCAATAACCTTGAACAGCTAATTAACTCTGTTCTAATCACAGCTTGAGACCTTTCAAGATCGTATTTTTATTATTCCTTTCAGAGGAATTTCAAACAAATACATTTTTATTACATTCCAAAGAAATGGCTCAGTAAACGTCATTAAAACAAATATTAATAAATTTTCAGTAGTAATTAATACTCTCACAACCATAAGATACAGATGCTATTATCTGTACTGTCATATTATTGTTAAACAGACCATTTTCGATAAAAATTATTCATGCATAACAAAACACGCTCTAAACAATGATGTAAACGATAATACATAAAAGTTTATTGCAGTTAATATAGACAACAAATACAACAGACTTTTCAAACATACATAATTGAACATATTTCAAGAAGTATTTCATATAAAAAGTGAATTAACGTATTTTCAATTGAATGATTTATTTACCACTTCACGAAATAAATTATTTGTTATTTGACACTGTTATTTATTATTATTTATTTGTTCTTAGTATGCTTTGTCTCTCTTTATATTATTGCTACACTTCTTGCTACGTTTTTTAGAACGCTTTTTACAATCGATTCACTATTATGGTTTGTATTTGTTATTGTTATTACACGTTACTATTCATGAAACGTAAACTGACGATTAATACTGAATCAACTTTTACACATGAAACTACTTATTCCATTCAATGCTTTTTCTCTATGTCAATTGGAAAAATAATTTATTCAATTAAGAAATACATGTTATTTTTACAAATAAGCAGTATTTTAATTTACTATTAATTGACCAAATGAAGAACTAAAGAGTAATTGAAATACATTATTTGTAAAATACCGATTAACATTAGTTAAAGTGATTATTTTTAAATTATTATTTAAAATAAATTTCGTCCAGATTATTCGAATGATTATTTTTAAATTACAATTTGACATAAATTTCGCTGAAATTATTCAATTGATTATTTTTAAATTATGATTTGAAATAAATTTCTGATCTGATTGCATTTGCGTTGCTATAGTGTTTTTGTGGAACACAATTTCCCATAATATCACGAATTTCAACCATGTAGCGAAGCAATTGATCGACAGAACAATATGCAAGACGATCGGTTAAACGACTCGTCGTCGGGAATATAAATGTTTGCACGACGGAAGATGAAATGGACTTCTGACATGAAATGCATAATGGAAAATACGCGCAGAAAGCATGCAACTCTACATAATACGTAGACATTCTGTACAAACTTTGCTGGCAATCCCGTTGAAATAATATAGCCATACGAGGAATGAAAAGAGATTGTAGACAGGAAACGTTAAATATTCTAAAAATCTCTGACGTTTAATGCTAAAAATCTTTACGAGATTTCAATAACTTTATACGATCGTGTGAGAAGAAATCTATTAACATAATAGTATTTAACACGAACTTTCAATAAAATTTAAAGATTTGTGTGTTTGGCAACAAAAAGCAAAAGTATGTTTTCATTTTTTAAAGTAATCTTTTATACAGGGTGTTCGAACACCCCTGAGAAAAATTTTAATGGGAGATTTTAGGAGCTAAAATAAGACGAAAATCCAGAATACCAATTTGTTGATTGAAGCTTCGTTAAAAAGTTATTAACGTTTAAATAACGGCAATCTGCGAACAGCTGCGTGCGCGTGATAGTGGTTCCCATTTAGCATGAGAAACTCTACTTACTGACGTATCGACAGTCTTACAGTTTTGTGAATGAGAACCACTATCACGCGTACGCAGCTGTTCCCAGATTGCCGTTCTACAGGCGGAACTTTAAACGTTAATAACTTTTTAACGAAGCCTCGATCAACAAATTGCTATTCTTGATTTTCGTCTTATTTTGGCCTCTAGAATTCCCCATTAAAATTTTTTCCGGAGTTGGCCGAACACCCTGTATACTGGGATCACTTATTACATAATGTAAATATTAGCATGACTCTTGAATGTGATTTAGTCGAAGATTCAACCTCCATATTGGATTCTCTTGAGGAATTAAAACATACATCGAACTTAAATTAATAGGTTGACTGCCTTGACGTTTTTGAAACCCTTATATAATAAATGAACCTTAATACTTGTAAATTTTTTAATGATGTCATTATCATTAGGAATACTACAAAATACAAATACTCTTTCGGACTACTGAATATTTCTATTTGTTATAATTTGAAAAATTGTCGAGGATATGAGTGATAATTTCTTTTTTTCTAAACATAGTCCTATTCTCATAAGCATATTACGTCAATATTGAAACATATAGTAATACGCTACTAAAATTTAAGCACCTGTTGCTCGAAGTAACGTGCACAGTTCCGTTCTGATTTTGACAACAGCATTTTATTAATAATTTTTAAGGATTGCATAATATTAACAGATTTTACTTGTAAATAAAATAAATAAAAATATTTTATTTTGAATTTTGGATGGTAATTATCAAAGATATAATTCGAATTTGTTTTCGTTAGACAAATCTTTTGCTTAAAAATGGTTTATTCTACTGAAAAAAGTTTAACTTATATTCCCTTCTATTATTTTCATAGATTATTTTAGTCATTTTTCTCTGATATTAAGAATAACGAAATCCATCATACTTTCTGTTAGTTTTCTTTAATGTTTTTCATAATTATTGAAATTAGATTGTTGAGGAAATGTTGTAACATCATTTTCAAGTTTTTGAACATACAACCATTAAAACGATTCAAAATTATTGTTATAAGTGTTGAAAGAATTTCTTAGTAACATAATATTAATGTTTTCTAACACACATATTAATTGTTCATTTTATATATGTATCCCACACAACTGATTCATTAACACATTCATCAATTTCCCTAGAAAACAACAACGTGTCGTAAATGATTTCATTTACATGATCAACGTGTCAGGATGCCAGCTAAAGATTAAAGTAATTTGTTTATGTAAATTTGAGGTATGAAGATGAGGTTATAGTATCTTCTAATGGTTCTAATACAATTTTAAAAGTGCCAACCGATCGTAAACTTGGTTTTTTATAGGTTTCCGTTCGCTTTCAATGGCTTCATTGTCTGGAATAAGAGAGTACTACGAAACTGTCGTTGAAATCGCTATTTACAATTTTTGGACGAAACAGAAAAAATATATAAAAACACACTGGAGCAGTAATCACATTAATAATTACAAAAATTAGCCACAAACCTTTAAGTAATATTTTTATTGTGAACGTAACACATTTCATGTAAAAGAAAACATATTTATTTTTTAATTAAATTAATACAAATCTGCGTATACAGGGTGTCCCGCATTTTTCCGTACACACTTCAGCAGTGTATTCTACAAGTAAAAATAAGACTAAAGGTTTCCTTAAAAAGTTATTAAAAAATTAAATTAAAAAATTTTAAATCATGCTGGAAAAATTATTTTTATTTGCAGGGGTCAATTACTATCAATTTTTGTCATTATACATATCCCCGAAATCCTACGAATTTTCGAGAAAAAAATTCCTTACCAAAAATCTAATCTGAGGCCAAAAATGGTTCCCTGAAATTTCATGGGAATCTTTAAAATGCCATAATTCCTGAACGGATTGGACGATTTTAATGTTTCAAAAAGCAAACAACGCGTATTTTGGCGAAGAATATGTAGAAATACCAAAACTATTCGAAAAATTGTTCCTTGACACCGTAAAGTGAGAAAAACCCCCTAAAACTGGTCCAATTTTCAAACGGTCATAACTCCTACAATAGTGAATATATTTCAATGAAATTTTGAAGGGAAGTAGAGTTCATGGATACCTACAAAAAAGTATTACACAACTTTTCTGTAGAGCGTCAAACAAAATTATTAAAAATGAAAAACGAATTTTTAAGAAAAATCGACAAGGTGTCCAAATTATTCGGCAAAATTAAAAAATTTCAAATCGTTCTGAAAAAATTATTTTTGTTTGCAAGGGTCAATCACAATCATTTTTAGTCAATAGGCATACCCCCGAATTCCTGCCTACTTCGTAGAAAAAAATTCGAGAAGGTGTGAAATTTTTCGACAAAATTAAAAAATGTCAAATCTTTCTGGAAAAATTATTTTCGTTTGCGAGGGTCAATTACAATCATTTTTGGTGAATAGACATACCCCGGAAATGCTACGTACTTTCGAAAAAAAATTCTTTACCGAAAATATACTGTGTGACCAGAAATGTTTCCCCGAAATTTCATGCATATGTTTAAAAAATCATAACTGCTGGACGAATTGAAGAGTTTTAATGATTCAAAATTCAAACAATGAAACAATACATTGGATGTAAGGTCCACTTGTATACCTCATCTGATAAGAACCACCACCACGCGTACGCAGCTGTTCGCAGATTGCCGTTCTACAGGCGAAACTTAGTATTCTTGATTTTTTCTTATTTTGGCCTCTAGAATCTCCCATTAAAATTTTTCCCGAAGGTGACCGAACACTATGCATTTGAACATTTTACAAATCTAGAAAACCAAAATAAAATGCTTAGGTGACCGAACACTATGCATTTGAACATTTTACAAATCTAGAAAACCAAATTAAAATCTCACGTTATTATTCAGTTTCCTATTTATTCAGAAAGTGGTCTTGTCTACATGGAACGTCAAATAGTAGTATTGAAATAATGAAAAAATTAATATGCTGAGTAACAATAAAAATAGTCCAAGGAATAGAAAATTTCGTTTGAAATATAATAATTAAGTTATTTGATATACCGACAAACTTTCCGTTCCATAGATTATATTTGTGTATATCAAGAACATGAGAATTCGTTACCTATTTATTAAACAAGGAAAATGTTTATTCTGAAGACACTAATAATCCCATTTCCCCAAATACAAAATTGTAGTACGAAGGATATTCGAAATTTTAGACTTTACCGGCCGGTGCGCCTATTTGAAATGTAGAACACCGCAGCTCTCGTCAGGTTGCCCCAACGTCAATTTTTGAACTTCCGGAAATTAGAAACACGCGATCGGAAGACTAAAGAACGAGAAATACGAAAATTTCGAATTTTGCAAAATCAATGGACAAATTTACATAATAAGAATTGCCCTAATACCTACGCGTTAGAAAAATAACTTTAAGATTAAAACAGAAGACTAATAATAACAACCCTTAATCATTAAAACATGAAAAAATCAACGAAGATAAATCATCTGTTGCGGAAACTCTTTTCATGGAAATCTATAAAAGCTGCCAGCATCGAGAGCCTGTATATTTTAGACGATTTCAAAAACAGTAAAATGGTGACATAAAGCCCCTTTATTTACGCAAGAACAACATATTTCAATTTAACCAAAATTCCTGACGAGTACAAAAGTGATCGATTCATAACAAAACGAGCTACGCACGATTTCAACGTATCGCGTTCCCACACGTTCTCCTCATGACATTTCGATTTACGAATTACACTCTAGATACCGGCATGCAGGATTCGATAACGTTTCGTATTATTTGAACAAAGTAACATACGAAGGAAAGAAACTCGAGACCGTCGATTACATCCTCGCCGATACGTACACAACTCATACAGGAATATCCTGGGTACTCGACCGTAGGAACCAATATTCAGCAACGAAGAGGTTTCGGTGTACGGGTCTCCAACCCCTGTGACTTTTCTAAAACCAGATCACCGAAACTATCGTCGACGATTCACTGTTCCTGACCGATTCCATGAACACTGCACCATAAGCATGGCGGTAGACGATACCACGTAGGGCAGAGAACAACGTTGCGGCGCGGACAGGTGCAGTGATTGCGACTACGCTAGCGGGTAAGCGTCGCGACACGGTCCGTCGAAGCGCCACCCGAGCCGCGCAATCGGATACAAGCGAACTGCGGATCCAGGTCGATCAATATGAGGGGTCAGCAGTCGTTGCCGCGTCCTCGTGTTGCGGCAAGCGCGCTGAGACGCCGACGAAGGTGCGGAGGCATACGCAGACTAAAAGAGTGGGAATACCCGCCACGATTGCGCTGTAGAAGCTCGCCTCGACTCTTAAGGGGATTACACTTCACGACAGTATGATAGGACACTGAAATATTTCTCATTCTCGATACCAATAATATACAGGAAATTGCAGTGACTCTTGACATCTACGTTTTATTTAACACGTTGACTGCCATCGTGGTCATAACGTGTTTTCAAAACACTTATACAGGGTGTTCGGCCATCCCTGGGAAAAATTTTAATGGAAGATTCTAGAGGCCAAAATAAGACGAAAATCAAGAATAGCAATTTGTTGATTGAGGCTTCGTTAAAAAGTTATTAATGTTTAAAGTTCCGCCTGTAGAACCGCAATCTGCGAACAGCTACGTACGCTTGATAGTGGTTCTCACTCACAAGACTGCATGGCTGTCGATACGTCAGTAAGTAGAGTGAGAATCGCTTTCTCATGCACGCAGCTGTTCGCAGATTGCCGTTCTACAGGCGGAACTTCAAGCGCTAATAACTTTTTGGCGATGCCTCGATCAACAAATTGCTATTCTTCATTTTCGTCTTATTTTGATCTCTAGAATCCCCCATTAAAACTTTTTCCAGGGGTGGCTGAACACTCTGTATAATAAATGAACCTTACAAGATTATATTATTTTTGCCATTCGTGACAACCTTTTTCTGTGGACCCAGAATTTCCAGAACTTGAAAAAAACTGTAAAGTTTTATAAATAAAAAGTATTTAGTGAAATTTTAACTTGTAAATTATTTCATTATTAACGCTTTAATTCTGTTGCAAAAGTTCGATTTTAACAGTTATTTTATATTTCATTAACAAAAGTTCTGTACGTTTTATTGCTTAACAGATATTTTACAGTAAAATATGAAAGTATCAGTTATTTTTTTACTTTTAATAAACGACTTTTAATATTTTTGGCTCTATAACAACACCATGATTTATTGATATATGAAATTTACTGCCAAATGTTTATTTATTCTACACAGCGATTCCTCGTGGTAAAATAAGTTGAGAATATAGAATAAAATTTTTCTTTTAATGCTACGTTTTAAAAATAATGGTATTTGAAAATTTGTATACACGTACGATTGAATACGATTTGACTGGCGCGTCTATTTACACCAAAGTCCATCTCAGACACTTTTACGCGCAACCTCATATATGTATTTCAAGACTCGTTTTTCTTGGAAACAAAACTTCGTACTAACAAATTTTATCTTCTCAACACAATTGTTTCTTTTCCTTGATTACTTTCATGATCTAACTATACTATAAAATACGATAATACCTCCGAGTCTGAATGTTTAAATGAAAAACCATTAATTAATTCTCATCATATTTAGTTTGAATTGCTACACGTGATAGCGCAACATTTCTATTCCAGCCTCGATCGACAACGTTGAAAACGACACGATCATGGTTCAAAAAGATTATTTAAAAACACTTGTGTATAATTTGAACGATAAAACCATGCATTGAATATATGTTCTCGCGCATTTGTACTATATACAGTTGTGATTTCGATTTCTTTCAGAAATAATTAATTTTTACCACATTCAGTTTCAATTTCTACGGCTAATAAACGCTGCACTTCTGTTCCAGTCTCAGTCGAGAACGTAGGAAACGACACAGAAAAATATAGAATTCTATACCACAGACAAGGTATACCTCGTCGGTGGCGAAAGCACAAACGAGGTATATGAGTAAACTTTTCACCTTATGGACTTCCATGGCCCAATCTAACTGCCATACCGACCTGAAAATTCGGAGGTGATTTTAGCGTCCTCTTCTCAAGGATGGCGGTCAGATGAGAAACTATTTACTAAATTAGTATTGATAAGCAAACAGCTGTAGTGTTGCGTAAATACACATGTGTTGACTATGGAAGGGATTAAAATTAATTTCTAAATCTGTTGGTATGTTCCAAATGACATGAAAATGGTAATGGGGCTACGAGACCCCATAAAAATGGGCCGAAAAAATACATTGGGTGAAAGATCTACTCGTATACCTCATCTCTGACAATACTCTAGAATCTTTGATGAATCAATGAGAATCCAAACTAACCTAGCGAAGAAGCTCTATATTTATGATGACCTATGCAAAGCGGATCGCAGCCAATTTGCTAATATTATTTAGTTTTTAATTAATAATTGCATTACCCAGCTAAGAGTGATACGATTATTAATTAAACATTAAATAATATTACCCAGGTCTCACCACGAGGAGGTTGCTGCGAGTGGAGACCCGAAGGGAGATAGATGGAATCAAAGTTCCATCGATCTCCCTTTTACATTCTTACAAGCTAGATTGCTAAACTAGAGAGATAGAAGGAAGCAATATTCCTTCGATCTTCTAGTTTAGTTGTACCAAGTAATTATTTCGTTTAAAAAGGGGTGAAGCTAAATTATGGGAGACGCGACGCGACGCGATGCTGAACCGTACAGCAGATCTTCGGATCGAATCAACACTACCCTTGGTAGATTGATTTCTATTTCTAGAAATCGATCTATCATGGGCAGGCGACTAGATCTTTCGGACAAACTGGATGGCCGATCACATGTTTCGTTCGATGAAACAGTGGTGATCGAAGCAAGAAACAAGAGAACGAGTCGAGAGAAGCTACTTGTTAAATAATTACTTGGCAATATTGGGAGACGCATACAATAGGGACTTAAAATTAACGTCGAAGCTCAAGTCTAGTCAAGTTGAATCTAAAATTCGGACGATAGATGGAAACAAAGTTCCTTGGATGTTGTACCAAGCAATTATATGGTTAAAAAGAGGGATGAAGCTAAATCGTGGGATACGCGACGCGACGCGACGCGATGCTGTACCGTGCAGCGGATCCGAGGATCGAACCTACTGCCCTTGCTAACTCGATCTCAACAAGAAAACAGAGAACTGCAACTCTGAATCGAGGTCTCCATTTCTCCAACGCAACCCGCCGGGAGCCCGAAGGACCCGACTTAGGCTGTCTGACAAAGAGAGAGTACCTGAGACAGAGTCGACTTCCGCTGGAAGGTATGCGTTTCCGCAGAATACGGAAACTCCACACCTTCCAGCGAAGTGCCGTTTTCCCTCAATCAAGCTTACCAAGGGAAGGCGATTAGATCTTTCGGACCAGATACACGGCCGATCACATGTTTCAATCGATGAAACAGTGGTGACCGAAGCTACGAACGAGGGAACGAGCGAGAGAGAAGTTACTTGTTTAATAATTGCTTGGTAGGACGCGAAAATATATAGAATAAAGAAATCTTCGACGTTAATTTTAAGATTCGCGACGAAGCTTAAGACTAATCAACTTGGAATTAAAAGTCCCCCGGCGGTTGTGGTGTACTCCCTCGATGTCCTTGCGATTAATCTAAATTTAAACTGAAATCAAAACTAATATTTATATTAGTGAGATGTGGAAGGAAATTAAGCAAAATATTACAAGAATTTAAGCTGAAACAGAAAAATAAAAATCTTATATTAATCAGTGTCATCGAAACAAATATCGTATATGCATCGACACAATGTTATATATATCAAAACGAACATTCGTAATAATGGAAGAAACTTGGATCGAGACACCAGATTGAATCAACACCAAACAATCAAACAAAACGGAAGAATCAAACAAAGTACTTCCGCAGATTATTATGAGAATTCGAGAACAGAAACAAAGATGGAGCAGAATTGAAAATCCAACGATGAAATCGAAAAGTGAAAACACCCAAGAATCAAACAAAATATCATAGCGAAATAGAACAAGAATAAAAATCTTATTCTAATTAGTGACATCGAAATTCATAAAATAATATACAAACAAAATACATAAAATAATATGCAAACAAAAATGGTACATGATTCAAGACAATTATGCCAATTCAAAAAATAAGGCAGAAGTAGAAATAGAGGAGGAAAACATAATAACCAGATAAAACCGGACAGTAAAACAACACCGAATTATGACCAAACAAATAAAATAAACTGGTCAATTTTGTGATAATAATACAAATAAGTAAAGTTGACTTACAACTCGTTGAGCATTAGTTACCATTACCAAGGAAGCACCAAAGGTCCAGCTGTAACATAAGAAACGATTCGTAATTTAGCAAAAGCGTTGGACAGTTCCATAACGTTGAATTGGTATCAAACGACAAAATAGAAGTGGGGAGAGCAATTTTAAATAGTTCTTACCAGTGGCCATCACGGTCCGGCACTGGTCAGTAGTGGTCAGTAGTGGTCAGTAGTCGTATCTGCACTGGTCAGCACTGGTCAGTAGTGGTCAGTTCTGGTCAGTCCTGGTCAGTCCTGGTCAGTCCTGGTCAGTCCTGGCAATCCTGGTCAGTCCTGATCCCCCCAGTGGTCAGCGCTCCACGAATGACCTGGCTTAGGCCCGCGAGACCCGATTCCCCTGGATGCTCCAGGGGTACTGAAGAAATTGTCCAGCGGTAGTCTTCGAGTGGAAAAGTCGAAGAGTGGGGAGACAGTGTCAACGTGAAGAGTTAAGAACGGCTTGGTCTGGAGAACAAGACTATTCCGATTGGTCCCACTTCTTGACCATTTCTGGATCTTCACTGGACCGTTGACCTTGATGTCAACCTCACTGTTGACCACCAGTGACCATAAGTTAGTCATTGTTGATCATCGACCCATTAAAACCATTACGAAAATTAAACCCTTCTTACGAGGATCCCCTTTCAATTTGATTTTTGCGTCCTCGTCAGTTGAGAAACTATTCACTGAATTAGTATTGATGGGCAGACAGTTGTAACGTGTGCATAAATACATGCGAGTTGCCTATAGGGAAAGGATTGAAATTCATTTCTAAATCTGTTGGTAATGTTGCGAGTGACACGAAAATGGTAATGGGGTTCCAGAGCCCCAGAAAAATGGGCCGAAAAAATACATTGGGTGAAAGGTCTACTCGTATACCTCGTCTGTGGTGAAAGATTTACTCGTATACCTCGTCTGTGCTTTCATTAACCTGCTCAGCGGGTGTGGCGAAATATTTTTGTAATTTCATTTCCCACCATAATAAGCGCTATGATCGTTTTCTGTAATCTGCTGGTAATATCGCGAGTAACATCAAAATGAGAATGGGGTTCTGGAGCCCCAGAGAAACTAAGATAAGAACAGAGATAAGATCTCTCTTAAGTAATGATAATACTAATAATAAATCTTTATTACTACATGCAGATACAAGATTTTATTTATATTTTTCTTCTATTATTCTGTTGGAAAAGTATATAAGTTTGATTGGAGTATTGTTTGTAATGGTTGTATTATATCTTTTATACCTTCACTGTGCTTGTTCTACATTAGTGCTTTTACTACATCGAGATTTCAATTACGTTCGAAACAAATAGCGTTTGTCTTTGGTCTCAACTACTACCACTAATAGCGTTAAGTTCTCACTCCATCTTGAATCAATAATGTTGAATAGACCACGAAAATGGCAATCGAGTTAGCTAGCGCTCTCTATCATATTATAAACGTCCATTGAGTCTATCCTTTACCTCGTTTGTGTTTATATTCTAAATATGAATATAAACTATATGAAATTCTAATAATTTAGATATTCAAAGTCGCAAAAGTGCTATAAATACAATTAAAATGTACTTAATTAACAGAATTTAAAAACCATTACTTAGACCAATGGTTCTTAATCTGTGGTTCGCAGTCTTCAAGGATGCCATAGGTAGATATCTATGGATCAATAATCTTGCACATGTAAATTATAAATATTTATTTTCGTTGTATATGCCTAAAAATAATAACTTTATCTTATCAATACTTTGACATTGTGTTAGCTATTAGAATAAAATAAGTCTTTCATGGTAATGTCTTTTACTATTATATCTTGTACAGAGAAATGGCAAGCTTTCTGATCTAAGCTGATAATATAGAAAAGAAGTATAGACGTTGACGTTTTTGGAATCTTGCAAATCCGGATAGAATACTTTGCTAAGACAAAATTTAAATCCAAAATATCCTTTTTAAGAAACGAAGATTACAAACTCTTGGAAATACTATAAACACTCTTTTAATAATTATTTATTTCTTGATGACGTTAAAGTTAAACATGGATACACAATCTTTTCCTGTTTAATATAAATTCTATCAAAGATACAGACCTAACCAGTGGTAAACTCATTGTTCGTAGAACCAAAAATTTGCTAGAATTTGAACGAAAAAATTTGAAGATTCCAATGTTTCTGGCAAACTTAATTTTGTTCTATAAAACAATCTGTGCATTTATTTTGTTCGGTGCTTTATATCTGAGCACATCAGGTTTTTCAACCATGTATTTCAAAATATTTCAAAACTGTTAAAATAGAATATGACCATTTGAACACGCATTACTGAATTGAACTCTGCTGTAGAAAAACGAATGGCGTAAAATATTTGAAAAGGCATTTGTTCGTAAAATGGTTGCATATTATTGTCCTCGTCATTTAAACAGGTGAAAGCTTGAAACTTCCAGTTACCATTCTGTTCCGAGTTTTCGTGTGGCGGCATAGTAATTTGGGCGTGAGAACTTGCTTTACCGAATAGGCCACGCAGCATCGTTAAATGACCAACATCTGGAAGCGATTTTCATGCCGTAAAATCTCGTTGCTTACCTGTCGACCGTACATATACAACTTCACACGTATCATTAATAATACAACCGTAACGAGAATTTTCGAGTCCCTAACAGCTTGAAAACAAATACAGATAAATAAATAAAGAATCTAATATACGTTTAGCCATATTAAGGGAATCTTCTAGTAATTCACGTCAAAAAAATCAATTTTTTTTTACACTTTTTTAAAGTTTGGAACCTTGAGACTCTGTGTACAAAGTTATTTGACGGAATTCGTAAAAATAATGAAGTTACACTAATGATGAATCAAATTTGAACATAAGTTTAACTATTCTGTCTGTTTTCTATAAAAAAAATTCATTTTCTTGTGTATTTGAATTTGTGAATTTGTGTATTTGAATTTGTGAATTTGTGTATTTGAATTGTGCTTCTTCTCATGTTTCTTATACAGAGTGTTTAGCCACCCCTGGAAACAATTTTAATGGGAAATTCTAGAGGCCAAAATAAAACGAAAATCAAGAATATTAATTTCTTGACTGAAACTTCGTTAAAAAATTATTAAAAAATTAAATTAAAAAATTTCAAATCATGCTGAAAAAATTATTTTGGTTGCGGGAGTCAATTACAATCATTTTTGGTGAATACACATACCACCGAAATCTTGCGCATTTTCAAGAAAAAAATTCAGTACGGGCGGAACTTTAAACGTTAATAACTTTTTAACAAAGCCTCAATCAACAAATTGCTATTCTTGATTTTCGTCCTATTTTGGCCTCTAGAATCTTCCATTAAAATTTTTCCCAGGGGTGGCCGAACACCCTGTATACAAAATAAATTACAGCGTACGTTGACTAAAAAAAGCAAAAACAAAAAGCTTAACGGAAGGAAGATCGGAGTACATAATATTTTTATTATTTACATTGGACTCACGCGAGTTTGCCTAACGCACACGAATGAAATATTGGTCTTCGATTAAATTGCATAATTTATTCAAATATCGGGGACACGTTTTCATTCGTTTCGCCTTTATAAATATTTAAATCCTACATTTTACGATCTAATTAATACGAAAACTCGTTTCTTCGTTAAATCATGCGATGCGGAGTTTTTCTTTATAACCATAGAATTTTCCAATCTTTTCAACTCCAAACTCGGTAAATCTCGTACGCGAACGTATCTCGTACGTCCGTTTATCCCGCGCTCATTTCGAAAACGTTTGACCGGGGATAATAAAGAGGGTCCGGAAGAATTTGCGCGGAGAACTGCGGAAACTTACCCTTGGGCCTTCGGGTGGCCAAAAAAAGTGCGAATAAACACACACACACACGCGCGCGCGCACACACACCGTTCCTTAAACTCATTCCCCCATACGTACACATCGGTGAGGAGCGTTCGTGTATGTACCTGAGTAGACGGTTGCGGCGCGCAGAAGCATTTAAAAAGAGAAACACGACAAGAGCGGACCATCGACGAGGAGAGGCGGCAACGGAAGCTGCAGCGACGACATGTTCTGCCCGTCGAACGTAACGAGAAGGAGAAAGAGGAACGAAGACGCTTGAGTGTGTCGGTGAGACGAGGGAGGGGATTATTGTATACAGTCGACGGTGGGCGTGGCGACGGGACCACCCAGCCGACCAATCGGAGCTGGAGGCGTTATCTAGCTGTATAACAATGCTTTCCGTAATACAACGTTCAGTGACTCTCAACCTCCATCGAGACGATGCAAAGAATAACATCGTACGGTTTAACTTAACGGTTAAACGAATCAATGAGGCGAACAGTTTCAAAGTAACGACATAAACAATATAATACAAATGACACGATTTTCCTTATTACCGTCGCGAGAGCCTTCGAAACGTTGTCGCGGGGGTGGAAAGGGGTCCAAGTACCGCCTACGTTAGAAATCATCGACACGAGCGCAACTCGCGAGGTTATGCAGCTGCGTTTGTGCCACGAAAGCTTTTCCAGGATCGCGATCCAGGGATGGGCGGGGGGGATATGGGAAGGCACGAAAAGTGGGAGAGAAAGGGAGGCGCGGACGGTGCGAGAAAGATGGCAGAAAGGGTAGCAGGTCGGCGGAGCGTTGGTTCACGGCTCGGTGGGGAGTCCAGCGTGCACCGTGCATCCAGTTGTATACCTAAATGCGTACCGACGCTGTTTTAATAGTACACACGTGCAGTCGCGGCCCAATGAATTGATCCCGCGAGGTGAATCCCCCCAGGGATGAAAAAGATGTCGCGCCATCTTTGAGGGCTCTCCCGGTGGGCCAGCGCGCGCGCAATTTTCGTCTGCCGTCAGACGGCGCGTAGAATTTTTCGACGCGGACTCGCGATATTAAGGGGTCCACGAGCTTCGAGAGGAATCGAGGAAATCCGTGTTCCCGATGTCACGTACGTTCCAACGAACGTAAAATCGCCCGAAAAGATCGATCGAAGAAATTGGAATCTTAATATCCAATCGATTAAACGTTTACAGTCGACGCTGTACTTTTGTACAGAGTCATTTTGCGCTGTTATCGATCTATGAAATTGTTAGTAACTATATTATCAAAGTGTCAATTTAATCGCCCATGCACTGTACGAGGAAATGTGTTTACGGTCATTGGTGTCCCGACGGACTGGTGTGAAGTGCGCGACGAAGAGTGAGAGATAAAGATACTGGACGATCGAAGTGAAAAGTTGTGTCGTTCTTTTCTTTTATAAGAAAATCAGTGAACTCCTTGGGAATATAGTAATTTGGATAGACGATCGATTCTTGTTTATGGGACGATGATGGCGTGATATGAGAATTTCGGGGGACAATGTAGTCGACGGAAGCCTGTTAACGCGGAACGATAATAGTAATCGATGGGATTCCGTGAATGTCTGAAGTGTGTCAAGTACCGACGGCTTGATAAGAGTGCGCGTCCCTTCGGAACTTCCTGCCGCCGAAATCATTTTCGCACCGAGGGAGACTAATTGGTCCTCTCCCCGGTGAAATGCCAGCGAGGGCATGATTTTAGCCAAAGGTTCGTACACTAACTCGTTGCGTCTAATGATTCTGTTTTCCTGCATTTATTTGTTTTCGCGATTCGAAAATCTCAAGAATTTTCTAAATGAAATAATGATAATCTAGTTGAAATAAAAATGACGAACGTCTTTGTTTAATACTTAACTTGATTGGCATTGATAGAAGAGAATGAAAAATAATAGTATTCTCATTCGATTATCGTTGTAAACGAAATAAAAAGAAAACCGGTTATCTCCTTGTAAGTTAACCCTCGCCCAATGGACTACGGGTCTCATTTGATCCCACACAAACTGTTTCAAAGAAAGTTTGTTCTTTAACACCTTGACTGCCAGACTAAATCTTACAATTTTTCACAAGACAAAAACTTTAGATAAATGTAAACTACAGAACTTAAAATTCGTAAAACTTAAAAACTAAAACTTATTTTCGTAACCTCCCTAAAATTTATGAATCCTATTCAAATTTATTTCCTTTAACATTTCAACTTGGATTCTGTGGCAGTCAAAATGTTAATAAACGACAATGATAATATTATTACTGAATGAGCTTGTAAAATTAACGACATTAATAAATAAAGAATTTAGAAATATCGTAATGTAACAATTCGATCAAAATCCTTGTACTAGAATGGGAAATAATTCTGATTCGGGTCAAAATGGACCCGGGGTCCGCCATTCTGTTGCTAATACTAAACTAAGATTAAGAAACAAACGATATAAAATCACTCATCAACTGTTTTCAAAAGAAACTAAGAACAGAGTAACAAATTTAAAAAGTTAAACATTTTTTAGTTAAGAATTAATATTTAACTGAAAAAGGAAATAACAACTTAATCAAACTTATTTTATTTCGTATTTTTCCCATTAATTCATAAGCGGATCTTCAATTTCAATTTAATAGTTGGGCCTGAGGGGTCCATCGCCACGATTCCGTGTACGGATTTATAAAATAATTTCTTTATTCCATTTACTACTCAACAGTTTAAAAAAAAATATTAATAACGTCAAACGCGTAATATGCAATGGCTTTTTATTCCAATCATTACAAATTATTTTTTAATGATATTTATGTATATATATTTCTTTTAAATCTTTCACAAATTTGAAACACTAGTCTCTTTGTTACGCATAAGTGACGTCTGAAACATTCAATTTTGTTGTGAATCTGTAAACGGACCAAAAATACAACTTCCTTCGACACAGATTATTGTACAGTATTTCAACATTTTTTTATTAAATAGAGCATATCATCAAATTTTTCAATTAAGTTTTCTAAAAATATGATACTAAAATAACTTTGCCAGAGTGTTTCGTGCTGGCAATTTCTTGAATAATTTCTGAAATAATATTCGTGGCAGAAAATTCTGTTTCACTACCTGAATATTCATGTAAATAATTCTATACTTCTTCCTTTTTACTCCAAAATAATTTTATTATTGTTAGATGCATAACATGGTTATAAAATATTTATAAATGTAGTAGAATCAATGTGTCAAATCTTCTCATGGGGTTATCAGCGTCAGTGGTGATTGAAACGATATGTTTAAAATGGAGTTTAAATTCCTGTAGAGCATCGTTTACAATTTCCATTGTTTTAGAGACTGAGCGTGATTCATAAATTTAATGTAATCATAAATTACTCATCGCAAGAATATTGAATAAGAATGTTTAAATATCTATAAAAATCAAATTTTTTGTTCTCAGATTTGAATCTACAAATTTTAGATACCATTTTACTTTCTACTACGTTGTAATATTTAAAAACCAAAAATGTGGTAAAATGTAATCAAACAAAAAAATACATCGTTGATCAAAGTTTTTGTTTTTCATTTGTACAGAAAAAACGCAATTACTTTTTAACCAATCCAATATTTATACTCCAATTTAACACACACATATATGTATATGAATATTATTTTTTGAATAAAAAAATATTCATATATTTGCTCAATTTGAATAATACCGAAACTAGTGATGGATATAAATATTATATTTTATCATCACTCGATTATCTGCTCCAAAATTGTCAACAAAGGCAAATAGAAAAATTATTTTTGAATTTATAAATGCGTTTTGATTGGCTAATTTAATAAACTGTAAAATTGAATTAAATTTCTTTGTTTTCCAATCCATTACCATGAAACATTTATTTTTAACTTCCGTATACTATTTAAGTCAATTTTTCTTAACACAGAACGTTAAATTCTAATATTGTGATATTAATTTTATAACAAAATATTTAATACGTATAATATTTACTGACAATTATTACCCCCTTTGAGAATACTGACACATAGGTATACGTATGTTTAGTTTATAAGTTATTTTAACAAAAGATATATTTAGGTAAATTAATTACAAAGTAATGTTCATAAAATAATGGAATTGAAATGATCTATACAAATCTCTCTATACGCTCTGTTCTCTTACATTCTTTGTTTCTTACTGACTGTTCTCAACATACACTCACTCTCATGACACAGTATTCCAATTCTAAGATTATCCTTTCGTTCATGAAACAAACATTCCAACCACAATGTACATCAACACTCACGCTCGACCATACTTATAAAACAAAATCCATAATAACCATTATAATTATAAATAAATTCATAATTAAAATACAAAGAAATCATAGGTCTTACAAACATCCATTGACTTTAAATTATTCTTTTAAAAAGATAACATAATTCGAGAAGACGTAGTTTCTTTTGCAGTGTAACAATCTTATTGAAAATATTTATACACGAAACATCATTTAAAGTCCATAAATACACGGATACTTACAAGACCTGTTCTTTTCTGTATTTTAAAAATCACTATTAATTTTGTTTCTTCCATTTTGTCCAAACGATAAACAAGGATTGACGTAATCAGGTCCTTCAAAAATTCTCCACGAATCGATTCACATAAATGATTACGTTCCAATGCATTGATACGTATCTTCCAACGTGCAGAAAAAGGGGTAGCGTTGGAAGCAAACTGGGAATCACCTGACGATTGGTCGCCTCGATCGTCCCCGATCGACACGCGAAGACGCAACTATTTAAATGTGCAGGTGTAATTTGAACCAATAGTTCGGATGCTGGTAAATTGTTCGTCTATATCCGTCGAATGTATCCGAATGTATTACGTTACCCGCATAGTGTCTCGTGGGAGATCCAGGAACTTCGTTCCCAACCCTGTTTAAAAAATTTCGTTGAGAAACAGCATCCGATATCAGAGAAGATCTTCCTTTTATATTTTTAATCGATTGATGTAAATTCATTGTTCAACCATACTACCAAGTACGAACTAAAATTTTCATTGTGATTATTAAAATAACATTATCCAATTAGGTTTTCCTCGAAACAAAACAATATTGTGTGTTTGAAATGTCTTCGTCTATCGTTAAAAGTAAACTAGTTGTTCAGGCGAGCTATAATGAATTAGGGGCAGAAAAACAATGAAAGAAGTTCATCTAAACGATGTGCTCCTTTTTGACCTTGTCTTCAAATTAGTCAGGTAATGCATAATCGCTTGCATTCGGGAGAAGTCCTCAAAATGGCTATCTTCAGCCCGAATACCAGTCTGCTGCCGTAAACTTTCTCAATCCTCTGAATATTTCAAATGTTTGTCGAATTCATTAGCACGTTGTCAAAGTATTGTCACCAACACTGGAAATGAGTGTTCTTAAGTGGCTCCAAAAATAAAAGTCCAATGTATTTGAATTGTAGAAGCGAGTAAACTAGGCAACAGGTTTTTTCGAGACTTATTCACGTGTTAGATAATATTTAATTTATTCAAGAACTGTCCGGTTACTCGACACAAACGTGGTGATACATTTGATAGCACTTTTCCCAATAACTCCTGCAATTGATTACGCAAAATATTGACACAGAGTTCATCTGTTAGTTTCCCATCGAGGAAAATTCATGCGATTACATTACTGTTAATTATCTCTGATCGTACATTTACAGGGAATCGTTGTCGTTAGTTTGATTGAAAAATAACATAGATTGGTGAATTCAGTTTCGTCAAAAAATAAAACAATAATGGGGGAGGGATGGTATCAAATTTGTTTTTAGAATCTCCACAAATATTTCAGAGAATGTAATTAAACAATTGCAATATTGACTGATCTACAATTATCTGACAACTTATTTTTTAAATGAACTTGTGTTTGATAGGTGATCGTACAATTCTTGAAATGTCTTGATATTCGACAGGTGTTTATTGAACAAATAATCTGCATATGATATCTTACATTGGTTAAATTACGTTTGGAGAGCATGTTTGTTGACTAATATTTAATATAATATATCTAATCCTATCAGGACATGACCTTTACTTAAATATTAGGTTTGAGTAAGGGTTAGTAGAGCATGAAATAGACTTAAAATATAATTAATTTATAAAATGAAAAATTATTGAAATCGGCTCTGTTTCCCAATATTTTTAATTGTATCTCTTATTTCATTGACTGTTACCAATTACGAAGTCCTATACACATAAACAAACGTAATCGTATATATATAAACAAGCATTTAAGTTTACTTTATAAGCTTTTTTATAAATTTGTTTATATATATAAAACTTGTTTACATATAAATATATCTTATAAATTCCAAAAATCAGCCTTATTCTCGGCTTTCAAGATGGCGCCTCTTTCTCTCAAGCAAACAATCATTCGTTACAAACACAAAATTATCAATTTCCTCGTTTATGCTAGCAACTTGATCGACAAACGAGCTGACGCGATAAATGGCACACGTTACGGTCACGCGTGTCGATTTTCACGTTTGTCTGGCGTTAACTCTAATCGCTTAAGTGTCCCAACGCGACGTTAGAAAAACATTCCCGGCTTCGAGGCGAAAAGGGTTGAAAACAGAGGGTGGCCCATCGATTCTCGACACGACGATGGATCGCCAGCTATTTCCAGATAATCGGGGGGTTGTATAGATGCAACAAGACGCTTTTCATTTTTGGCCCGTCCGCGGCTAAGTAAATAGAGACGCGTGTGATACGTGCCGCGACAGCCGCGACGGGGCGTGTCGTTTCCTGAAGTCATTTGTAGGGAAAATGTCCGGTCCTGGAACGTGATCCTTTTCCGTGTCCTGGTCGGTACCCTTCCGTGGCTCACGGAACATTCAAGACTTATGTCTCCGCGCAGCTGTCGAGACAGCGTTAAATCTCGCCGCTTCCTTTTTCGCTGCTCCGTTTCAAACAGTCGCTGTGTGTTTTCAAAATCTTTTTTCCACCCTCGACTGCGTTCGTTACGCTTAGATACACGCACGCTTACGTCTTCGACTCGTTTCTTTTTTCTTTCGCTGACAAATCGGTCCTTCGTTTCAGCGATTTAGTCCAGTGAATGCTGACTGAATAGAATCTCTGGCAGTTTTAACTTCCAATGGAGAGAATTTGCGATGTAATTTACAGTAATGTGTATATTATGTGACACAAAGGCTTTCTACATCGATAGATAATATTCTTTTAGGAAGGAATATACTTATGTCTTCGACTCGTTTCCAGACGTAGAATGAGTTATAAGTCGACACGCGTTGCTTCGAATACGGACAATTCGGAAACGAATCTTTTCAGGTAGCTAATAATAGCAAAATTGTAAAGCTTATGGCAATCACTGTACCAACTGAACGAGTGCGTAGCACGCAACGTCCTGGCACGTGCGTAAACAATACTTAGGTAATTTTAACGTTCAGCTCCAAAACGCAACGCGTCTGAAAATACACCAATTTTTCGAGAGAAATTAATAGAAATCTACGTGTCAATGGCTGCTTGTTCATTTACATGGTATTCAGATATAACATTCAAGCTAGAAAATCGATTGTCGATCATTTGTTATAAAAAGTGATGATTTTCAGATCGTGGAAGTAGAATAAAATATTCTTATTTATTCCCCACGAATCTCGAATTAACACGTTGATCGCCAAATCATTCGTTAATACTTTACTTTTATAATAGCATGTAAACTTTGAGTGCAATCTTTATATTTATACAAATTTTAGTACAAGTTCCAAGTGAAAATATTCTTGTTTCAAGAAAATAAATTGTTAAATGATAGGAATTTTTGAATACAACATTTTTTTTAAATGAAAGTTTACAGGATTCATAAGAGCATGTAAATTTCATGGGAATCTTTAAATTCATACAAATTGTAGCACGACAAGTTCCAAGTTCTTTTTTTAAATGAAAGTTTACAGGATTCATATCATTTTACATGATATACGTAATAAACATTTATAACTAGTTTCTACATGTAAAAAGTAACGTTGAGTACACTTCTATTAAGAGCAGTTCAGACGAATTTCGATTTGTAAAAAAGACTCCAATTTAAGCAACTATCATTTCGTGGAACATAGATCGAGAAAAACTGTTTTTTACTGTTTGGTGTACTTTTTCATTCCCTCTTCTTTGGTATTGTTATCTAATCTATTTCGCGTTCCCCCTTCAATGTCACTGTATTTCAATTTAATTAACATATTATCATCATTTTAGAGGAATTAATATATGGATTCTTCCAATTTTCTCGCGAAACGTTCGCGTTTGTCGACTACATATTGGTTGGTTCTTCCCCGAGCTACCTAAAATTAGCAGCGCGCCAAAAATTTATTTAGTCTCGCGCTGCTGCACTCGCATCGGAAAACAAATCAAATTTGTTGACGTCGTTAAATCAAGCCGCGGTCGTTCGACGTCCAGGATCGAAGGGGGCAAATACGAGGAGGCCCATAAACCGCATTCCTACACAAATCACCCCCGCGGAGGAGTTACCGACGTCACCGGTCGTCGACGAACTTTTTACGCCTCGGAGTTTTCTCTACGCTCCGTTTTCTCCATTGGAAACAGCCACTTCGGTTGCGTGTCGTGAACCCCCCGCGTTTACGTCCACGGTTTCACGTGACAGGGCACAAAAGCTGCTCTGTGTCCCGCGCCCCAAACGTCGCCCTCGCCCGGGATTACATCGACAAATTTTACCAGTCGAAACAAATCCGTAAACTTTCCTCGATAAGAGTTTTATTTTCTTTAGATTATTTTCTCCACAGTTTTTTTCTTCTTTTTTCTACAGTTGTGATCCTCCTTTATTTTCTCTAGTCGGATGAATTATTTCGAATAAGAAATGGGAGGTTTGACGACTTTTGATTTATCGCGTGTCCTTAAAAAATTGCTAATACGTTACACATGTTGAAAAATATCAGGTCCTCTTGTATTGGAACTGATTAAATAAATATATATAGACAATATTTAAATATTAAACACAACCACTTTAATTATTCTTTAGATATTACATAGTTTAACATAAAATAAATTGTAGTAATGCCGACAATGCGGCTCGAACGAACGACTCGACTCGAACAAAAGACACGGGAATCCCCGCATGATCTTCAACTTTATTATAGGTGTCGCCATTTGGCCGCGTGCTTATTGCTGCGAGATTATGAACGGCTCAACAACACAATCTATGTTTCGCGTTAACAGACTTAACAAAAATAAATCGCAACACCAAGTTTTAGCATTTGTTAATTGTTTACCATCCTTGACATCGTTTCATCGAAAGTAAATAAACACACATATTTGTACCAAATTTGCTGCTGTTAAGTCAAAACTATTACATGATAAATGCTCATAAGACTTTTTTAATATCCCTTAAGAATATAAAAAATATTAATATAAAACCCAATGACATCTTGCTTGAGGGTGTCTTTCTGTGCCCGTAACTGCACTACCTTTTTTCATTAACCTTCATATATTATAAGCAGGTAAATTAAAATATTAAAGACTTGAGTAAGACCTTTATCTGGAACGGTACCTCTAAAAATGGCTTTCTACAAATGGCGATACGCTGACTATGGTCTAAGGCTCTCATCTACTCGCATTTCTGTCAATTCGCTTGTCCCGGTAACTGAAACATGCTTACTTTGACGCCTACCCGATTTTACGAGCTCGCTATATCGTGGCCCGGACTATACATCGTCCGTTCTATCGCCTTTATCTCGTTTCTGTATTCTCCCCTTCGCTCGTTTCCCACGCTTCTTCGTTTCTTGGTGCAAGTGATTACTTGTTTGGAAAGGAAACGAGAGTGTGAACTTGGAAACAACGATCGAGACACGCTTCCAGATGGATTTCGGCAAATGTCCGGTGGCGGCCAGGATCACAGAGGCCGCGAACCGTCCAGCTGTTACACGGTCGCTTTAGTGGCCGGATAGGTGAAGACGACTCTAGCGTTTCGACACGTGTAGAAACACGATATCCAATACTTCCTACAAGGACCTCCTAGCGTGGTCGTTCGTCCAATTGAGATTTATGACAGGAACGATCCGAACGAGACCGCTGGGCGACGTTGTGGTCATTTTTGGCGCAACAAGTAAATAAATTTCGCGCAACTAATTGCGGCGCCAGTTAATTCATATTTTTTCTACTCGTTCATTCTAGCCGGTAATTATTTATTCCGTAATTGGATATTCTCGTGTATTTTATTTCCATCTTCTTTTTAACGCGTTGACACCAGTTTTCCCTGTTTTCGAGATATCCTCGACAGTTTTTCAAATTATAACGCGACAAACGAAAGTATTCGATGGTTCAATATGCAAGATGTCTACGAGTAAAAATAAGACTAAAGTATTATATAACAAAAAATCCATAAATGATTTGTTAAGAAGTTGTGATAAAAATATAAAATGTTCTTTTATTTACTAAACAAACAGATTTAATAAAAATTTTGTTTAAAGAGAGCAACTGCTAGTTGAGGCACGAAAAAATATTTTTAACGTAGAATTATGTGGATAATTTAAACATTTCTTTATCAGAGTTTAGTTTCTATCATTCATCTTGGTTACTGAAGTATTCTTTCTTCGATGATAACTTTTTGTTGTCATAAAATTTGGACTATTGTTCAAGTTTTCAAGCAAAGAAACTCACTAACGTACGAACTAATTAGTAATCAAATTAAACAACAATTGTCTAAACCTGCAGGACTATTAAATGCCTTTTTAAGAAAATACGACATGTAAATCATGTTTACTTCAGACTAAACCCGAGGTATTTTTTTAGATGCAACAACGTCGTGTAGAAAAACGTATCGACACGAGTGTCATATGTTTTTTATGGACAAGCGAGTACTATGAAAAACATAGAAGAAGAATTTGTATCCAATAATCGAACAAATATAACATCGAAGTTTGTTTTGAAAATTTGTGTACAACGTGTAAGCTCCGAAATATACTTAATTTTTTTAAAAAGCATTTGAATTGTACGAAAATTTCTGAGAAACTTTGAAATCTTAATAAAATCAAAAGTTTACGTAATTTCTGTGAGGAGTTAGAATGTTTCACATCATGGTATATGTACATAGATATATTGTATGTAAATTTGACATAAAAAAAAAAGAAGAAAAACGAAAACTATAAGATTTATCATAAATTGTAGATACTTCAATAAAAGTCACGACAAAAATAAGATATACTAATAGTGAGTAATCGTTGTAGCAAATGACAAAAGAGTCATTTCTGACCTGAAGAAGAAATCAATTTTTATTCTTTTGCATAACAGTCATACGTCGCAAAAATATTATTATGTTAAACAGCTATTTCGACCAGCATAATGTTGGCGTCGATATGGATGTTACAGAGGCAAAAACTCGTCTCTTACAATTCTTTGATGACAGTCACCAAGACAATTACAAACTCGCTTCGTTTCGAAATCTTTTGTATAAACAAGGAAATACACGAATTCTTGCATATGTATAATACTTTATTTGTTTGTTATAAACGGTTTATATTTGAGAATTTATACAGATTTTATAAGGCATTTATTAGTTAATGTACTGAAAGATTACTTTACTAATTAATTGTCATCAGAAGGTGGCATTCCAAAGTTTCTGCTTATTTTTTTATTATGTTGTTTTCAGGATAAATAATTATGTACTCTGAATTCCTTAAGACCCGTAAAAACGAATTCTATAAAAAACATTCGTTGCCAGTCAACTCCAAAGTTAGCCAATTTCTCCATTATTCCAAAATATTTAAAAAGATTGTTACCACTAAGATTGATGGTTCTATTCAAAACTCCATGTTGTACGTCGCAAATGGAGCTTTGAATCGGAGCATTAATCTTCGTGGCAAGAATCCGTCCAAATATTTGGGAGCTTTGGGGAAATTAGAAAAATGGTTCGTCGAAGTTACGAAACACCGTAACTCGCATTTCGTTCAGAATTTTCTTTCAGAGGAAACTGTAAAATGCGTCGGTATTGTGCTCGTAACAATGGAAAAATGTGCTACTCTTTGTTTCGCGGGGCTCAGCGCCAGCACGGTGACACGATCGCGCGTCAGACTTTGTTCCTCCCGCGGAGAACGCAGACAGAGAAACACCTCCCTTTACGCGAAATCCGTAACCATTCTCGTGCATGTAATTCCCACATGAGTAAAAAGGTGGTCGCTGGTGGGGAGATATGTAATACACTGGGGATACCGAATCAAGCGACGAAGTTTAGTGTTGTTCACGGCAACCTTAAGAGTTTCGACGCTCTTGTTCTCCAAACTGACTCGGAGAGATGACGCTGACCTTCGAAATAAGTTCGCGACTCACGGTTAACGATCGCTCCCACTGGTGAATATGTGCAACTCTTCGTCGACCACGGATTCGGTGTACATATAAGGATATCCTACATTCATCATGAAACGTGAGTGAATTGATTTTCAACTTCATCGCGTTAAACTCTCCATTGCGGATGACGCATCTTCGACGACCGTGTCGCGAGAAGACTCATCCCTATATTGTATTAGGTCGACCCATAAGTTCGTGCCGTTCGATATTCTGAAATTGGCGAGGATTAAATTTGTAATTTAACACTAGATTTACGGACTGAGCCAATTTGACTCATTAAAAATTTGATTACTACATATATATACAGCCAGTCACGAAAATCTTCGTACACTTCCTAAAATGATCATTTGATTACAAATGCTGTGCCGCTTTTCCTCCATATTTTGCCTCTTCCATCCGCTACAAAAATATTATACTTACTTCTTTCAATGAATAATACTCTTTCTCAAAAGCGTATATTCTAGTTTTCATGTTTTTTTGCGAATTCAATTCTCTTAGAACGGTTGATGTCACTGACTAAGGGCATCTTCCGCGGCATATGACCACGATATCCAGATTTTCTTAAAATTCTTCGAATATTTTCAAGGTGTACTGTTTTCCAAAAATCATTTTCTACTTCTGCGGCTATTTTTAGAGCACTTACTTTTGGATCTTGGCGAATAATTTGCAGTACAGAACGAACATCTCTATTACTTAGAATTTTAGACCACTAAAAGACCACTAGGCCACTTGAGAGACCACAGAGTGGACTTTAGACCACTAGACGACTACTACGTGTTTTATTTTCATATTTACCAGTTATTTTGAATTCTTTATTATGTACTGAATAGTGAAATGCTTTCTGCCTACAATGTTAACAATTTCACTCAGAGATTTATATTCACTATGTTCAATTAAAATTTGTACAATACAACATAATATAAATTTCGACACGTTAGTTATCGAAATAAATATATCTTACGCGATTTATAATAGTCAAGGGTTCATCAAGTTCGATTTAACTTCTTCTTCGATGGAAGTATGCCCGATGAAAGTATGCCTGGGGGCTTCTACGAGGATCGTTCAATAAGTCCTTAGAAAAAGATAGAAAAATAAATTATTTTAGGTAGATTTTTTTTTTATTTTTCAACATAATCTCCTTTTAGCTCTATACACTTTTCCAAGCGTTTGTGCAATTTTTTTAAACCGTCTAAAAAGTAAAATTTCTGAAGGTCCTCAAAATAGGCATCTATTTGGGCGGTGACCACCTCGATCCCCAAGCCATTTTTTTTAAGTTTGGCAATAAAGAAAAGTCACTGTGGGCCAAATCCGGTGAATACGGTGAATACTGTAATAATTCGAACTTTAATTCCATGATTTTAGCCATCGAAACTGCACAAGTGTGCACCCGTGCATTGAAATTTCTTGATCGACAATAAAAATTAAATCATGTAGTGGATATAATTGAGACTTTGACAGTTGTCTAGTGAGTCATAATGCTTACTAAAAACAAACCATTTTCGATGCCACGAGTGCCAGGTCTTGGATTTTCTAAGGACTTATTGAACGACCCTCATAGCATGATTTTTCTTCCGGAAGGTTCGCGCGTCGCTTCTTACGCTATTCTTTTAAACGGACTTCCAATAATCCTGCCAAGTTGGCTGCTCGGCCAGCTAGGAGTCCGTGAGTGCATCAGGTGGGTTGGCTTGGTGAAACGAGAGAGAAATCGTTAAATAAAAGCGACCGTGGGGTCGGCAGAACGCGTCGAATAGTAAAAAAGAACGTGTATCGCGGGTCGTCACGGCAGGCAACCCCCATCGTGGCTTATGGCACTCGGCCGCGCGAGATTCGACAAATCTCGTCAGGCCCTTCGCTGGCTTTTGTCATCGTCTCGGCCCTGGGCCCAGTTCTTAATTCGCAACGGCGACAACGTCCAGTTACGGCCGAGTTTTCAAACAAATTGACCGCGCTTTATTTCCACGGGGTGGCTTTTCGAGCGTAGAACTTCGTTCGCGATGTAACAAATACAGAATAAACATTCTGAAATTGTAAATTCATTCGCAAATTAGAATCCATAAACAGATATTTAGAAACGGCAATTGGGCGAGTAATTCTAGTTCTTTCATTCCAATTTATTCTTTAAACTTTGATACGTAAATAATTCGAATTATATTTTATAAGAAATATGACACAGTTTACCAATAGAACTTTAATTAATTCCTAAATATGAAGAAATTTGGTCCTGTTCAAACATTCAGTGAATGAAAATAGTTTTAAAAAAACGTTTATCCGGATAGTACAGTTTCATTATAAAAGAAAGTTATCAATAACTTCAGCTGGAAATTCAACATTAATTCGATGAGATTTTCAAATCGTAAACAACTGAAGAAATTAATTCGACAAAATAATAGCACAAGTAAACTTTACTTAACTTTTTGGAATATGAAGCATTCGGTTAATTCCACGTTTTTCAACAATATCTCTATTAAGATTAGAAGTGTGAAAAGCAAGGTAAAGTTGAGCCTGTGAAAGGAAAAGTATTCAGTAACAGAAAACAATCAAAATTCTAAGTAAAACCAAAAATGTAGTATACAATTTATTGCAAAATTGTGAAATGCACAAAAGAAAGCAAAATATCTGCAACAACAGAACAAATTGTAGAATCTGATAACGTAAAAGTCAATATTAGAAACCTTATATTAAAATAATATGCACACTTGCAATGAAAGAAAATGCAAAAGAAACTAACACTGAGCCCCAAAGACGAAGAAAAAGAAACATAGGGAAACGTCATCGTTATGAATGAGAAAAAATTTAATTCGGACGATTTAGATTATTTAAATTATTATTCTTATGATACTCGGTAAAAGGAAAAATTATTCAATTGTTGACAAGCATGATAATGGCAAACATAGTAGGAGGCATTATAATAAAGGCTAGATTTGAATACCATGGAGAGACCAAAATTAAGTTTTCAAAGGGACTAAATTAAAAATACTGCGAAGAAAAGTAATCATAAATCGATAATATTTATTTATTTGAAATCCGTAGTTCAACTGGGACACTCTAAATCTAATTACATACCGTAATTATGTTTTTTCGTAGCATATAAGATTCTATATTTGTCGAGTACCATGCAATTTTTTAAAAAATTACATACACAGGGTGAATCTAGTAACGCGACGATTTCAAATAACTCATAAATTATTTGACACTTTATACATAATTACATACCATAATTATATTTTTTCGTAGTATGTAAAATTCTATATTTGTCGAGAATCATGTAATATAAATGAAAAACTACATATACAGGGTGAATCTCGTAACACGACGACTTCAAATAACACATAAATTATTTGTTATACGAAAAAATGTTTCAGATAAAAGTTGTACGGTTTATAGGAGGGCGTGTAGTACTGTAATAAGTGTTATGTTATTTTGCTTTCTTATCAAGATAGATAAAGACACCTTTAGTTTTTTAAATGGAATGATTAGTCTGTAGAATAAACAAACGTTTCTTACTTTCGCTTGCAATGCGATCAAGTCTAACAGAGGTAACAGTCAGCAATTCACGAAATAGTATACCTCCCTCGATAACGTTACGAGGGATCACTGTATTTCGAATTCCAGGGAGAATTCACCATTATGAATAAGAAAAAATTTAATTTGGATGATTTAGGTTATTTAAATTATTATTCTTATGATACTCGATAAAAGGAAAAATTATTCAATCGTCATGACTAGAATTGAGTACTATGGAGAGATCAAAAATTACAAAATTTAATTTTGAATTTAAAATTTAAAATTAAATTTTTAAAGAGACGAATGAACACTATTAATTATATAATTCTACATTTTTGAACACGATAGTGCAGCTATACATACTACAAATTGCATTAAAACATATTTCTTTAATTAAGAGGTCACATGATTTAAATATCATGGAGAACATAACAGTTACAAGATTTAAAAAAGTACTCGAAAATAAAGCTGAACTAACGAAATATTAAAATAAAAACAATTTTCTATACTTATATAACCAACAAGAAGAACTTGCCAAGAAACGTGCTATTATTATATCTGCTATAATATTTATTCACTGTAATTAAAATTATTGTTTCTTCTGAGAAACAACTCCAACCTTTGCATTTTCTCTTTTCAAATTCGACAATATAATGTATAATTTTCGTCGTGGACTGTGATACTTTGGCCATCGTTCTTGACGAAACAAGATTCCAAAATATCGCGTGTCAAGTGCAATTTCGTGTTTTTTTAAATATTGAAATTAAAAAGAACTTTTGTTTATTGCCGTTCGCTCTTACGTCGAGCCCACGTTATTTCGTAACGATCGTTACTAATGGTCAACATTTCTTCTGCGCCGTGTCATGCGACAACGCACTCATTGTATCGTATCGTTTACACGGTTCTACGGCTAGAAAGTTATTACAGAATATTAAAGATCTAAATTTCTCTTTCGATTTAAGTGGCAAGATAAGAGGTACCAAGAACGCAGCTCGTTGCCTCGGATTCTTTGTTCTATTTCTTCGACGCTTCCCCTCCTCCCCCTCTTCCGCCTTCCTGGTGCAGAAGACACTTGGGTTATGAAAACTAGGATTCAGCGATTTTAACCCGGCTCTTGGATAACGGATTTCAAGACAAGGCCCCGATGAATCGTGACTACCGCTGCCGTTGCACTCATGTGCATATTTTTATTGCGCGTGTAGTTGATGCTTGCGGTATATGCAAGTCTGATTACAGTAGAAGATGCCTCGTCAGCATAACAGACATCCTTGTTATCGTACAGGCGTCCAAGGTTACACCGTTGGTGCCTAACTCGAGGCCGATTTCTTCCTTCTCCCACCTTTTTGTACCCGTGGCCTCACCGATCGACGCGTTTTTCGTTTACAAATGTTCGATCATCCACTATCGCTCTTGTCACCGCTTCTTCAGATGTTTCGATCAACTTTTACGAAGCAGATTGATTACAACGAATCTATCGTTGAATAATAGAGGGACGCGATGGTTCATAATTTTATTTAACGTCTTTGTTATCTATGTTTGTTTAAATTATTCTATAATAATTAGAAACATTTAATTTCTTTTTGGCAGTCTAATAGAGCTCGTGATACTTTCTATGCAACGTATCCTAGAATCATTGTTGAAGATTCTGACTTGTTCAGATACATCGCATCAAACAGGATGGAAGTCGCAGAAATAGCTTTACGAGACAAACGTGAATTTACATGAGACATCAGAATCCTTAAAAAATTTTTTTAAATTTCAGTTCGAGTATATTTTTGGTTCTAAAATTAATTTATCCTTGATTGAGTCTACATTTTAGGAATTCACAGAAAAGAATTTCAGAGCTACATTCTATTTTAACGTCATCGAAATAAAAATAATTGTTAGAAGAGTTCTACAGTGTTTTCAGACATTTGCAAAACTCGTTTCTTAAAACGATATTGTTAGAGAATGTTGAATTTTAACTCCGTCTTAGCAAAGTACTTTTAACGAACTATTACGTACGTACATATGAACGAAATCAACTTTTATTAATTTGTAGTAACGGATTTATTGAGAATTTCTCGATGTTCTTTTGAAACGGAGAAAGTATGAAAAAGTTTGTATGCAACATAATATAGAAAATTATAACTTTATCTTTAAAACACTTATTTATTAATTAAGCAAATTTTATTTACGAACAACGAATAAAAATTTTAGATTGAATCCTAAACTAACTTCTTCCACCAGGTAGTTTAAAAAATTCGTTAATATATTCTAATTTACGAATGACATATAGATAGGAGTTAATTTAAAAATGAGTTAAAAAGTATTGTTATTCGACTAGTAAGAACCAGTAAGTGGTTATAATTTGTTCGCAAGAGTTTCTTTCGTTATAAATACCTCAATCAATCTAACACATATTACACAATTGTCATGCAAAAACAAACAAGGCGTGAGCAAATTAATCACCAAGATAAAACGTGCGTGTAATTAATAATCAACTCGAACGGATTTCTCTGCGGCATCGACACTCACACACGTGTTCATCAACGCGTTCAAGCGAATTTCGTGTCTCGAAATTCGTATAGATCGTACCAAGGTTGCGCGAATTTTAATTTCAAATAACGAATACAAACTTTAGATTCATTCGTAAACCAACTTGTATTCACGTTTCTGTTGTCAAGTTGAATCAGTTAATGTTTTCTCGATTGTGATAACCATCTCCAGTTTTACCCTACTCTCCTCTAAACGTAAACATCAAAACATTATACTCGACAAGAAACGAATCAAGCTGGTAGCTTGTATTTCGAGATTCCCCAGCTGTTCAAGAAGTTTAATTTAATTTAATCTTCCGTCATAAAAGATAGTATAATTTATTCAAAAGATAGAAAATTTTTGACTTTTTGCGTTATCGTATTTGTAAATTCTTTTATCTATTAATTTCCTTAATCTTACAAGCTTGCTTTACAATTGTTTTTCAAAAACCAAAATTTCACGCCACTGAAAAAAATAGTTTGCGCTGAGGTAAGGATTAATCAATGTCCAAGCGATCAAAAATTCGTTTGAAAATAAAAAATTTTCATTCACTATTCGGGAATTAAATTTGACCAATCCCAGTTTGTGCGATCGTCACTCGAAACGCACGTGTTGCGCTCAGGCGATTTCAAGTCCGTTTTCTCGTCGCTTTCTTCGACCACGGCAAAAGCGTCGCAGAGACGAGTAGTGGCGTTTACTGCCGAGTCGAATGGCAAAAGCAACGAGACGCAGACTCGAGAAACTCTTGTTCTGCCTGCGTGTACAGTAAGGAGCAAAACTGAACACACACATGGAATTTTAACATAAATAATATTTTATTCAATGTTTGACTATGGA
Source organism: Colletes latitarsis (assembly GCF_051014445.1). Taxonomy (NCBI): domain Eukaryota; kingdom Metazoa; phylum Arthropoda; class Insecta; order Hymenoptera; family Colletidae; genus Colletes; species Colletes latitarsis. The sequence goes on along the minus strand of NC_135139.1, from coordinate 8,707,956 downwards.
ACGTACGAATATAAAATTTGTGATAGAGGAAGTGCAGCATATTTGGAATATACAAAATTAAACTTGCTTAATATCATAGAGAGACGAATAAATTTTTTAATTTGAAACTCTCAATAATAACGGAAAACAAAAAATATCTGAAACATTGGTCTAATTGAAGAATGTTTTATTTTATATCAACAAATACAATGCATGCGAATGGGATATATGTATTTGAAAAAATGATAGAATGGGTTCGTACAACTGGAGTCCTACTGTATTTTAATTACAAAATCAATGGGGGACAATTTGAAGATATAAAGTAAATCATTTCAAGAGATTAGACTGCGGATTTTTATGCAAATTCATATTTTTATTAATAGTATGATCAAAATGGGAGCTTTGTAGAGGGTTGTCTTAACCCTTAAATATAATAATTCGTATCTTACTTTAGGTATATCTTATATTTTTGCATACTAATTGTAAGTGCATTCTGTAGTTTTTTGAAAATTAAAATTTCCCATTAATATTGTCATCAATCATGACTAGACATTTATGAACATAACATACATGGGAAATTTTAATTTTCAAAAAACTACAGAATACACTCAATATGCAAAAATATAAGAAATATTTGAAGTAAGTCATGATTGATGACTAGACTGCGGATCATTAGGCAAATCCATATTTTTATAAATAGAATTATCGAAATAGGAGCTTTGTAGAGGGTTCTCTCAACCTTTAAATATAATAATTCGAATCTTACTTTAAATATTTCTTATATTTTTGCATATTAAGTACATTCTGTTTACTGCATTTTGTGAGAATTAAAATTTCTCATAAATGCATAAACATCCGCAGTCTATCGATGACTCGCTAATATTCGCACAAACCGTTACAAGAACGATCCACTGTCGAAAGCAGAAGAAATAGTTGATCGATTGTTATACTTTCGTTGAAAATGACAATCGTGGCTTCTCAGAAACACAACGAATATGTATACAACTTCCCTTGGTCGTGGTCTTTAACGCGTGTCTCTTCCGCGCTCTGATGTATATCCCAAGGTCAGAGGTCAAAAGCGTGGAGGTGATAATAAGCCGTAAAGACTGTGAGACGCATCGGGAATGCGTGAAGCGTTTATTCCCTTTAGCTTTACGAACGGCCCGATGTCGGGCACACGGCCCAATCATCGAAGTGGCAATATTTTAATGAAATTATTGCGGAGGACCCTGTCGCCAATATACTCTCGACGTTTGAATTTATTTCGCTGAAGCGCGACGTTACAATATCCCTGAAAAAATGGTTCTTTTCGTTCTTCGAATTAAAATTTGCCGTGTCGATACTAGAATTTCGTGGCATCGGTGCCAATAATATCTATAGAAGGAATTCCCATCAAATTTCATCAGAATATCGTTCCACGATGTTTTGTTTACTCCTTGAGACATTGAAGAAATTCTTAGAAATATATTTCAAATTTCAACTTTATTATTATAAATACACTACCAGATTGTTCGTGACGTATATTTCTCGTTATATCTGTCTCCGAGCTAAAAAGTGTCGAATAACATCTATTTGCCATAATTATTCGTATGTCAAGAAGTAGAAGATTGAAAGGGGAATGCCTATTAGAAACATTAAAACCTCAATTTTGTTTGTTAGATTTTCTGGAAATAAAACAAAAACACATTGTAAAGACACCTTTGTTTGCATTGCAACTTGAAACGTGTAAAACAGTTGTTACCAGACGTCACAAAAATTCAGATAATGCATTTACGAGTTCATATATTTACAAAAATCCACATTTGTAATTTTGAAACATTTTATTAAACCAGAATTTCTTTAATTTAATAATTAATTGTCTTTGTAATAGGAATCACCCCTTGAGGAAACGGACAATATATGTTTTGTTTATTGTTTTGATCTTTACAATACTTAAATATAAAAGAAATACATTTTTATGATTTTTCAAATTTTTTAATGAACAATGCATAATTTTGATACTAGTAAATTGCCTTTATTTCTTTATGAATATCTTGTCAGATCTATGATTTAAAAAATGTGAAATAATAAAACTATCAACTGATGGCATTTAAAGTATTTCATATGCATTAATGTTGAAACAAATAATATATATAATTGCAATTAACTCTTACAATTAGACACGAATATCTTTTAGGAATAAATACGTATGCGATTCTTAAATTCTTTCCTTCGCAGACATTAAAAAATTCCATAAATAATGCAATAATATGTATTTAAAAATGTAAAAGTTTTTGGGGAAAAATGGTACTCCTGCTCATGGAATATATTACATACATGTATTTATTCATAGGCACTACGTTCCACTTTATTAATCTACCCATTGTTTAATTAACATTATCATTTTCTATTTCTTTCAATTTCTATTAGACTTTTAAAAACGTGACATGTTAAAAAAGTCGTAAAATATCGATAGAGACAAAAATCAGAAATAAAATATTATTATATATTATTATTTATCAAAAAACATTCCAGAATGTTCGAGTTAATGAAAATATACATCGTTACTCGTTATAGAGTTAATTATAAAATATCATTGGATTTAGGTTTTGGCGCGTGCGCCCTTTTCGTTGTTCCCCTCGCAAAGATCGTCGACGAAAGCACGGAAGACGAAGAATAATGCACCGGTGATGATTTATATGAAGCGATCCTGACGCTACTTTACAAATATTTGCAGTAAACACTTCCTTCCTGATATCTTCGAGTTCTTCTCTTTTGATTTGTGTACTCGATTTATATCAGTCTCTATATCATAATTCTTGCGAGCTACGAGGCTACTATAGAAGACAACAAATCATGAGAATCCGTGGTGTTTACTTGTGTATCGTGGATGTGGTATTCGCATGGTTATCAATAACGTAATTTTATATATAAAAAATAAAACAGTGGACCGAATTTTTGTAAGTACATATATTGTTCGTTTCCTCAAGGGGTGACTCCTATTACAAAGACAATTAATTATTAAATTAAAGAAATTCTGGTTTAATAAAAAGTTTCAAAATTACAAATATGGATTTTTGTAAATATATGAACTCGTAAATCCATTATCTGAATTTTTGTGGCGTCTGGTAACAACTGTTTTACACGTTTCAAGTTGCAATGCAAACAAAGGTGTCTTTGCAATGTGTTTTTGTCTTGTTTCTAGAAAATCTAACAAACAAAATTGAAGTTTTAACGTTTCTAACAGGCATTCCTCTTTCAATTTTCTACTTCTTGACATACGGATAATTTATGGCAAATAGAAGTTATTCGACACTTTTTAGCTCGAAACAGATATGGCGAGAAATATACGTCAAGAACCATCTAGTATTGTATTTATAATAATAAAGTTGAAATTTAAAATACATTTCTAAGAATTTTGTCAATGCCTCAAGGAGTTAAAGTTCATCATTTCGATGTAAATTAATGATAATACTCGGTATGCATTTAACCGGATTTAAATTGTAGTTCTGTAATATGTTATTTAAAATATGGACCATGTAACAGAGGCCAAGGTCTCGGGGTAGATGCACCGAACCAGAAAAAGAAAAATAAGAAAACAGTCCTTAAACCCCATGACGTCAACGAATCACCGTGCAACTCGGGTCAGCTGGTCGAAAGTCACGGTGTAAAATAGTGGTACGTTAGTTTCGGCTCTAATCGTCGGATAGACGTGGCTTAAATTACGGCCTAATAACGTTCTGCGAGATGTTCGAAAACGTATGATTTTTCACCGACCATGACCCATCGGTTTCGTATATTTCTTAATTAAATTCGTCGCACCGATGCGCGAAAATATACACGAAACAAATTCTCCGAACCGTGAGATTATTTCCTTTTAAATTTGAATACGCTATTCGTGTTATTTGCGGCTGTATCGAACAATCGCTGAATCAATGTTGATTTTACCAAACATGAATAAACAATCATTGGTCACGATTATAGGAAGAGAATTGACATATGTCATAATTATAAACAACAATCGATTATAGCCTATTTTACATTTCATAAATTCTGGATTAGTCGATTAGTCGAGCATCATTTTAACCATTCGAACACCTTGTCCGAGATCATTTTCAAAACTGCTTCTGAATAACAGTTAATGACTACGATAACAAAAAGTATTTAAAATGCACCATTAACCCCTTGCTATACAACAACGTATCTGACTTGTTACAAGTTCTTGATGTCAAGTTTCACAATCATGAGCCTATTCCTAGTTATCAAGTTTTATACAGGGTGCACGGCCACACCTGGGCAAAATTTTAATGGGAGATTCTAGAGGCCAAAATCAGACGAAAATCAAGAATATCAATTTGTTGAATCAGGCTTCGTTCTTAAAAATTATTAAAACATTAAATTAAAACATTTCAAATCATTCTGAAAAAATTATTGCTGATTAGGGAGGTTAACTACAATCATTTTTGATGACAACATATACCTCTGAATTCCTACTCCCTTACGAAAAAAAAATTCAAATAGATACTCAAATTATTCGGCAGAAAAAAAATATTTCAAATCATCCTAAAAAAATTATTCTCGGATGCAAAAGACAATTCCAATCAATTTTGGTCATTACACATACCCCAGAAATCCTACCCATTTTCGAGAAAAAAATTTCTAAGCGAAAAACAAATGTAAGGCCAGAAATATCACACCAAAATTTCTTTCGTACATTTAAAACGACATAACTCCCGAACGGATTGGAAGATTTTAATGTTCAAAAAAGCAAACAACGTGTATTTTGGTGTAGAATATGCAGAAAATCCAAAAATATTAGGAAACTAGCTCCTTAACCCCGTAAAGTGAGAAAACCCCATAACATGGTCCAATCTGCTAACGGCCATAACTCCTACAATAGTGAATGGATCTTATTGAAATTTGCTTCTGGAGTAGAGCCCATGGATAGCTACAAAAAAGTGTTAAATAACTTTTTCGTACAGCGTTCACCAAAAAAAAGACACACGAAAAACTACTTTTTATGAGAAATCGGCGGCGAAATGCTTCACAGGAATTTCATGCGAATATTTAAAGTGTCATAACTCCCGAACGGATTGAACGATTTTAATGTTCAAAAAAGCAAACAACGGGTTTTTAGGTGTAGAATATGCAGAAAATCCAAAAATATTAGGAAACTAGCTCCTTAACCCCGTAAAGTGAGAAAACCCCATAACATGGTCCAATCTGCAAACGGCCATAACTCCTACAATAGTGAATGGATCTTATTGAAATTTGTTTCTGAAGTAGAGCCCATGGATAGCTACAAAAAAGTATTAAACATCTTTTCCGTACAGCGCTCACCAAAAAAAAGACACACGAAAAACTACTTTTTATGAGAAATCGGCGGCGAAATGCTTCACAGAAATTTCATGCGAATATTTAAAGTGTCATAACTCCCGAACGGATTGGACGATTTTAATGTTCAAAAAAGCAAACAACGCGTATTTTGGTGTAGAATATGCAGAAAATCCAAAAATATTAGGAAACTAGCTCCTTAACCCCGTAAAGTGAGAAAACCCCATAACATGGTCCAATCTGCAAACGGCCATAACTCCTACAATAGTGAATCGATCTTATTGAAATTTGTTTGTGAAGTAGAGCCCGTGGATAGCTACAAAAAATTATTCAGCAACTTTTCCGTACAGCGTTCACCAAAAAAAAGACACACGAAAAACTACTTTTTAAGAGAAATCGGCGGCGAAATGCTTCACAGAAATTTCATGCGAATATTTAAAGTGTCATAACTCCCGAACGGATTGGACGATTTTAATGTTCAAAAAAGCAAACAACGCGTATTTTGGTGTAGAATATGCAGAAAATCCAAAAATATTAGGAAACTAGCTCCTTAACCCCGTAACGTGAGAAAACCCCATAACATGGTCCAATCTGCAAACGGCCATAACTCCTACAATAGTGAATCGATCTTATTGAAATTTGTTTGTGAAGTAGAGCCCGTGGATAGCTACAAAAAATTATTCAGCAACTTTTCCGTACAGCGTTCACCAAAAAAAAGACACACGAAAAACTACTTTTTAAGAGAAATCGGCGGCGAAATGCTTCACAGAAATTTCATGCGAATATTTAAAGTGTTATAACTCCCGAACGGATTGGACGATTTTAATGTTCAAAAAAGCAAACAACGCGTATTTTGGTGTAGAATATGCAGAAATTCCAAAAATATTTGGAAACTAGCTCCTTAACCCCGTAAAGTGAGAAAACCCCATAACATGGTCCAATGTGCAAACGGCCATAACTCCTACAATAGTGAATGGATCTTATTGAAATTTGTTTCTGAAGTAGAGCCCATGGATAGCTACAAAAAAGTATTAAACAACTTTTCCGTACAGCGTTCACCAAAAAAAAGACACACGAAAAACTACTTTTTAAGAGAAATCGGCGGCGAAATGCTTCACAGGAATTTCATGCGAATATTTAAAGGGTCATAACTCCCGAACGGATTGAACGATTTTAATGTTCAAAAAAGCAAACAACGGGTTTTTTGGTGTAGAATATGCAGAAAATCCAAAGATATTAGGAAACTAGCTCCTTAACCCCGTAAAGTGAGAAAACCCCATAACATGGTCCAATCTGCAAACGGCCATAACTCCTACAATAGTGAATCGATCTTATTGAAATTTGTTTGTGAAGTAGAGCCCATGGATAGCTACAAAAAAGTATTAAACAACTTTTCCGTACAGCGTTCACCAAAAAAAAGACACACGAAAAACTACTTTTTAGGAGAAATCGGCGGCGAAATGCTTCACAGGAATTTCATGCGAATATTTAAAGTGTCATAACTCCCGAACGGATTGAACGATTTTAATGTTCAAAGAAGCAAACAACGGGTTTTTTGGTGTAGAATATGCAGAAAATCCAAAAATATTAGGAAACTAGCTCCTTAACCCCGTAAAGTGAGAAAACCCCATAACATGGTCCAATCTGCTAACGGCCATAACTCCTACAATAGTGAATCGATCTTATTGAAATTTGTTTGTGAAGTAGAGACCGTGGATAGCTACAAAAAATTATTCAGCAACTTTTCCGTACAGCGTTCACCAAAAAAAAGACACATGAAAAACTACTTTTTAAGAGAAATCGGCGGCGAAATGCTTCACAGGAATTTCATGCGAATATTTAAAGTGTCATAACTCCCGAACGGATTGGACGATTTTAATGTTCAAAAAAGCAAACAACGCGTATTTTGGTGTAGAATATGCAGAAATTCCAAAAATATTTGGAAACTAGCTCCTTAACCCCGTAAAGTGAGAAAGCCCCATAACATGGTCGGTTCTGCAAACGGCCATAACTTCTACAATAGTGAATGGATCTTATTGAAATTTGTTTCTGAAGTAGAGCCCATGGATAGCTACAAAAAAGTATTACACAACTTTTCCGTACAGCGTTCACCAAAAAAAAGACACACGAAAAACTACTTTTTAAGAGAAATCGGCGGCGAAATGCTTCACAGGAATTTCATGCGAATATTTAAAGTGTCATAACTCCCGAACGGATTGAACGATTTTAATGTTCAAAAAAGCAAACAAAGGGTTTTTTGGTGTAGAATATGCAGAAAATCCAAAAATATTAGGAAACTAGCTCCTTAACCCCGTAAAGTGAGAAAACCCCATAACATGGTCCAATCTGCTAACGGCCATAACTCCTACAATAGTGAATCGATCTTATTGAAATTTGTTTGTGAAGTAGAGACCGTGGATAGCTACAAAAAATTATTCAGCAACTTTTCCGTACAGCATTCACCAAAAAAAAGACACACGAAAAACTACTTTTTAAGAGAAATCGGCGGCGAAATGCTTCACAGAAATTTCATGCGAATATTTAAAGTGTTATAACTCCCGAACGGATTGAACGATTTTAATGTTCAAAAAAGCAAACAACGGGTTTTTTGGTGTAGAATATGCAGAAAATCCAAAGACATTAGGAAACTAGCTCCTTAACCCCGTAAAGTGAGAAACCCCATAACATGGTCCAATATGCAAACGGCCATAACTCCTACAATAGTGAATGGATCTTATTGAAATTTGTTTCTGAAGTAGAGCCCATGGATAGCTACAAAAAAGTATTAAACAACCTTTCCGTACAGCGTTCACCAAAAAAAAGACACACGAAAAACTACTTTTTAGGAGAAATCGGCGGCGAAATGCTTCACAGGAATTTCATGCGAATATTTAAAGTGTCATAACTCCCGAACGGATTGAACGATTTTAATGTTCAAAAAAGCAAACAACGGGTTTTTTGGTGTAGAATATGCAGAAAATCCAAAAATATTAGGAAACTAGCTCCTTAACCCCGTAAAGTGAGAAAACCCCATAACATGGTCCAATCTGCAAACGGCCATAACTCCTACAATAGTGAATCGATCTTATTGAAATTTGTTTGTGAAGTAGAGCCCGTGGGTAGCTACAAAAAATTATTCAGCAACTTTTCCGTACAGCGTTCACCAAAAAAAAGACACACGAAAAACTACTTTTTAAGAGAAATCGGCGGCGAAATGCTTCACAGAAATTTCATGCGAATATTTAAAGTGTTATAACTCCCGAACGGATTGGACGATTTTAATGTTCAAAAAAGCAAACAACGCGTATTTTGGTGTAGAATATGCAGAAATTCCAAAAATATTTGGAAACTAGCTCCTTAACCCCGTAAAGTGAGAAAACCCCATAACATGGTCCAATGTGCAAACGGCCATAACTCCTACAATAGTGAATGGATCTTATTGAAATTTGTTTCTGAAGTAGAGCCCATGGATAGCTACAAAAAAGTATAAAACAACTTTTCCGTACAGCGTTCACCAAAAAAGAGACACACGAAAAACTACTTTTTAAGAGAAATCGGCGGCGAAATGCTTCACAGGAATTTCATGCGAATATTTAAAGTGTCATAACTCCCGAACGGATTGGACGATTTTAATGTTCAAAAAAGCAAACAACGCGTATTTTGGTGTAGAATATGCAGACATTCCAAAAATATTTGGAAACTAGCTCCTTAACCCCGTAAAGTGAGGAAGCCCCATAACATGGTCGGTTATTCAAACGGCCATAACTCCTACAATAGTGAATGGATCTTATTGAAATTTGTTTCTGAAGTAGAGCCCATGGATAGCTACAAAAAAGTATTAAACATCTTTTCCGTACAGCGTTCACCAAAAAAAAGACACACGAAAAACTACTTTTTATGAGAAATCGGCGGCGAAATGCTTCACAGAAATTTCATGCGCATATTTAAAGTGTCATAACTCCCGAACGGATTGGACGATTTTAATGTTCAAAAAGGCAAACAACGCGTATTTTGGTATAGAATATGCAGAAATTCCAAAAATTTTTTGAAACTAGCTCCTTAACCCCGTAAAGTGAGAAAACCCCATAACATGGTCCAATCTGCAAACGGCCATAACTCCTACAATAGTGAATCGATCTTATTGAAATTTGTTTCTGAAGTAGAGCCCATGGATAGCTACAAAAAAGTATTAAACAACTTTTCCGTACAGCGTTCACCAAAAAAAAGACTCACGAAAAACTACTTTTTAGGAGAAATCGGCGGCGAAATGCTTCACAGGAATTTCATGCGAATATTTAAAGTGTCATAACTCCCGAACGGATTGAACGATTTTAATGTTCAAAAAAGCAAACAACGGATTTTTTGGTGTAGAATATGCAGAAAATCCAAAAATATTAGGAAACTAGCTCCTTAACCCCGTAAAGTGAGAAAACCCCATAACATGGTCCAATCTGCAAACGGCCATAACTCCTACAATAGTGAATCGATCTTATTGAAATTTGTTTGTGAAGTAGAGCCCGTGGGTAGCTACAAAAAATTATTCAGCAACTTTTCCGTACAGCGTTCACCAAAAAAAAGACACACGAAAAACTACTTTTTAAGAGAAATCGGCGGCGAAATGCTTCACAGGAATTTCATGCGAATATTTAAAGTGTCATAACTCCCGAACGGATTGGACGATTTTAATGTTCAAAAAAGCAAACAACGCGTATTTTGGTGTAGAATATGCAGAAATTCCAAAAATATTTGGAAACTAGCTCCTTAACCCCGTAAAGTGAGAAAACCCCATAACATGGTCCAATGTGCAAACGGCCATAACTCCTACAATAGTGAATGGATCTTATTGAAATTTGTTTCTGAAGTAGAGCCCATGGATAGCTACAAAAAAGTATTAAACAACTTTTCCGTACAGCGTTCACCAAAAAAGAGACACACGAAAAACTACTTTTTAAGAGAAATCGGCGGCGAAATGCTTCACAGGAATTTCATGCGAATATTTAAAGTGTCATAACTCCCGAACGGATTGGACGATTTTAATGTTCAAAAAAGCAAACAACGCGTATTTTGGTGTAGAATATGCAGAAATTCCAAAAATATTTGGAAACTAGCTCCTTAACCCCGTAAAGTGAGAAAGCCCCATAACATGGTCGGTTCTGCAAACGGCCATAACTCCTACAATAGTGAATGGATCTTATTGAAATTTGTTTCTGAAGTAGAGCCCATGGATAGCTACAAAAAAGTATTAAACATCTTTTCCGTACAGCGTTCACCAAAAAAAAGACACATGAAAAACTACTTTTTATGAGAAATCGGCGGCGAAATGCTTCACAGAAATTTCATGCGCATATTTAAAGTGTCATAACTCCCGAACGGATTGGACGATTTTAATGTTCAAAAAGGCAAACAACGCGTATTTTGGTATAGAATATGCAGAAATTCCAAAAATTTTTTGAAACTAGCTCCTTAACCCCGTAAAGTGAGAAAACCCCATAACATGGTCCAATCTGCAAACGGCCATAACTCCTACAATAGTGAATGGATCTTATTGAAATTTGTTTCTGAAGTAGAGCCCATGGATAGCTACAAAAAAGTATTAAACAACTTTTCCGTACAGCGTTCACCAAAAAAAAGACACACGAAAAACTACTTTTTAAGAGAAATCGGCGGCGAAATGCTTCACAGGAATTTCATGCGAATATTTAAAGTGTCATAACTCCCGAACGGATTGGACGATTTTAATGTTCAAGAAAGCAAACAACGCGTATTTTGGTGTAGAATATGCAGAAAATCCAAAGATATTAGGAAACTAGCTCCTTAACCCCGTAAAGTGAGAAAACCCCATAACATGGTCCAATCTGCAAACGGCCATAACTCCTACAATAGTGAATGGATCTTATTGAAATTTGTTTCTGAAGTAGAGCCCATGGATAGCTACAAAAAAGTATTAAACATCTTTTCCGTACAGCGTTCACCAAAAAAAAGACACACGAAAAACTACTTTTTATGAGAAATCGGCGGCGAAATGCTTCACAGAAATTTCATGCGAATATTTAAAGTGTCATAACTCCCGAACGGATTGGACGATTTTAATGTTCAAAAAAGCAAACAACGCGTATTTTGGTGTAGAATATGCAGAAAATCCAAAAATATTAGGAAACTAGCTCCTTAACCCCGTAACGTGAGAAAACCCCATAACATGGTCCAATCTGCAAACGACCATAACTCCTACAATAATGAATGGATCTTATTGAAATTTGTTTCTGAAGTAGAGCCCATGGATAGCTACAAAAAAATATTAAACAACTTTCCCGTACAGCGTCAACCAAAGAAAAGACACACCAAAAACCACATATTCAGAGAAATCGGCGGCGAAATGCTTCACAGAAATTTCATGCGAATATTTAAAGTGTCATAACTCCCGAACGGATTGGACGATTTTAATGTTCAAAAAGGCAAACAACGCGTATTTTGGTATAGAATATGCAGAAATTCCAAAAATTTTTGGAAACTAGCTCCTTAACCCCGTAAAGTGAGAAAACCCCATAACATGGTCCAAAGTGCAAACGGCCATAACTCCTACAATAATGAATGGATCTTATTGAAATTTGTTTCTGAAGTAGAGCCCATGGATGGCTATAAAAAAGTATTACACAACTTTTCCGTACAGCGTTCACCAAAAAAAAGACACACGAAAAACTACTTTTTAAGAGAAATCGGCGGCGAAATGCTTCACAGGAATTTCATGCGAATATTTAAAGTGTCATAACTCCCGAACGGATTGGACGATTTTAATGTTCAAAAAGGCAAACAACGCGTATTTTGGTATAGAATATGTAGAAATTCCAAAAATTTTTTGAAACTAGCTCCTTAACCCCGTAAAGTGAGAAAACCCCATAACATGGTCCAATCTGCAAACGGCCATAACTCCTACAATAGTGAATCGATCTTATTGAAATTTGTTTCTGAAGTAGAGCCCATGGATAGCTACAAAAAAGTATTAAACAACTTTTCCGTACAGCGTTCACCAAAAAAAAGACACACGAAAAACTACTTTTTAGGAGAAATCGGCGGCGAAATGCTTCACAGAAATTTCATGTGAGTATTTAAAGTGTCATAACTCCCGAACGGATTGGACGATTTTAATGTTCAAAAAAGCAAACAACGCGTATTTTGGTGTAGAATATGCAGAAATTCCAAAAATATTTGGAAACTAGCTCCTTAACCCCGTAAAGTGAGAAAACCCCATAACATGGTCCAATCTGCAAACGGCCATAACTCCTACAATAGTGAATGGATCTTATTGAAATTTGTTTGTGAATTAGAGCCCATGGGTAGCTACAAAAAAGTATTAAACAACTTTTCCGTACAGCGTTCACCAAAAAACAGACACACGAAAAACTACTTTTTAAGAGAAATCGGCGGCGAAATGCTTCACAGGAATTTCATGCGAATATTTAAAGTGTCATAACTCCCGAACGGATTGAACGATTTTAATGTTCAAAAAAGCAAACAACGGGTTTTTTGGTGTAGAATATGCAGAAAATCCAAAGATATTAGGAAACTAGCTCCTTAACCCCGTAAAGTGAGAAACCCCATAACATGGTCCAATATGCAAACGGCCATAACTCCTACAATAGTGAATGGATCTTATTGAAATTTGTTTCTGAAGTAGAACCCATGGATAGCTACAAAAAAGTATTAAACAACTTTCCCGTACAGCGTCAACCAAAGAAAAGACACACCAAAAACCACATATTCAGAGAAATCGGCGGCGAAATGCTTCACAGAAATTTCATGCGAATATTTAAAGTGTCATAACTCCCGAACGGATTGGACGATTTTAATGTTCAAAAAAGCAAACAACGCGTATTTTGGTGTAGAATATGCAGAAATTCCAAAAATATTTGGAAACTAGCTCCTTAACCCCGTAAAGTGAGAAAACCCCATAACATGGTCCAATATGCAAACGGCCATAACTCCTACAATAGTGAATGGATCTTATTGAAATTTGTTTCTGAAGTAGAGCCCATGGATAGCTACAAAACAGTGTTAAATAAGTTTTTCGTACAGCGTTCACCAAAAAAAAGACACACGAAAAACTACTTTTTATGAGAAATCGGCGGCGAAATGCTTCACAGGAATTTCATGCGAATATTTAAAGTGTCATAACTCCCGAACGGATTGAACGATTTTAATGTTCAAAAAAGCAAACAACGCGTATTTTGGTGTAGAATATGCAGCAATTCCAAAAATATTTGGAAACTAGCTCCTTATCCCCGTAAAATGAGAAAACCCCATAACATGGTCCAATATGCAAACGGCCATAACTCCTACAATAATGAATGGATCTTATTGAAATTTGTTTGTGAAGTAGAGACCGTGGATAGCTACTAAAAATTATTCAGCAACTTTTCCGTACAGCGTTCACCAAAAAAAAGACACACGAAAAACTACTTTTTAAGAGAAATCGGCGGCGAAATGCTTCACAGAAATTTCATGCGAATATTTAAAGTGTCATAACTCCCGAACGGATTGAACGATTTTAATGTTCAAAAAAGCAAACAACGGGTTTTTTGGTGTAGAATATGCAGAAAATCCAAAGACATTAGGAAACTAGCTCCTTAACCCCGTAAAGTGAGAAACCCCATAACATGGTCCAATATGCAAACGGCCATAACTCCTACAATAGTGAATGGATCTTATTGAAATTTGTTTCTGAAGTAGAGCCCATGGATAGCTACAAAAAAGTATTAAACAACTTTTCCGTACAGCGTTCACCAAAAAAAAGACACACGAAAAACTACTGTTTAGGAGAAATCGGCGGCGAAATGCTTCACAGAAATTTCATGTGAGTATTTAAAGTGTCATAACTCCCGAACGGATTGGACGATTTTAATGTTCAAAAAAGCAAACAACGCGTATTTTGGTGTAGAATATGCAGAAATTCCAAAAATATTTGGAAACTAGCTCCTTAACCCCGTAAAGTGAGAAAACCCCATAACATGGTCCAATATGCAAACGGCCATAACTCCTACAATAGTGAATGGATCTTATTGAAATTTGTTTCTGAAGTAGAGCCCATGGATAGCTACAAAAAAGTGTTAAATAACTTTTTCGTACAGCGTTCACCAAAAAAAAGACACACGAAAAACTACTTTTTATGAGAAATCGGCGGCGAAATGCTTCACAGGAATTTCATGCGAATATTTAAAGTGTCATAACTCCCGAACGGATTGGACGATTTTAATGTTCAAGAAAGCAAACAACGCGTATTTTGGTGTAGAATATGCAGAAAATCCAAAAATATTAGGAAACTAGCTCCTTAACCCCGTAAAGTGAGAAAACCCCATAACATGGTCCAATCTGCAAACGGCCATAACTCCTACAATAGTGAATGGATCTTATTGAAATTTGTTTGTGAATTAGAGCCCATGGGTAGCTACAAAAAAGTATTAAACAACTTTTCCGTACAGCGTTCACCAAAAAAAAGACACACGAAAAACTACTTTTTAAGAGAAATCGGCGGCGAAATGCTTCACAGGAATTTCATGCGAATATTTAAAGTGTCATAACTCCCGAACGGATTGAACGATTTTAATGTTCAAAAAAGCAAACAACGGGTTTTTTGGTGTAGAATATGCAGAAAATCCAAAGATATTAGGAAACTAGCTCCTTAACCCCGTAAAGTGAGAAACCCCATAACATGGTCCAATCTGCAAACGGCCATAACTCCTACAATAGTGAATGGATCTTATTGAAATTTGTTTGTGAATTAGAGCCCATGGGTAGCTACAAAAAAGTATTAAACAACTTTTCCGTACAGCGTTCACCAAAAAAAAGACACACGAAAAACTACTTTTTAAGAGAAATCGGCGGCGAAATGCTTCACAGGAATTTCATGCGAATATTTAAAGTGTCATAACTCCCGAACGGATTGAACGATTTTAATGTTCAAAAAAGCAAACAACGGGTTTTTTGGTGTAGAATATGCAGAAAATCCAAAGATATTAGGAAACTAGCTCCTTAACCCCGTAAAGTGAGAAACCCCATAACATGGTCCAATATGCAAACGGCCATAACTCCTACAATAGTGAATGGATCTTATTGAAATTTGTTTCTGAAGTAGAGCCCATGGATAGCTACAAAAAAGTATTAAACAACTTTCCCGTACAGCGTCAACCAAAGAAAAGACACACCAAAAACCACATATTCAGAGAAATCGGCGGCGAAATGCTTCACAGAAATTTCATGCGAATATTTAAAGTGTCATAACTCCCGAACGGATTGGACGATTTTAATGTTCAAAAAGGCAAACAACGCGTATTTTGGTATAGAATATGCAGAAATTCCAAAAATTTTTGGAAACTAGCTCCTTAACCCCGTAAAATGAGAAAACCCCATAACATGGTCCAATCTGCAAACGGCCATAACTCCTACAATAATGAATGGATCTTATTGAAATTTGTTTCTGAAGTAGAGCCCATGGATAGCTACAAAAAAGTATTAAACAACTTTTCCGTACAGCGTTCACCAAAAAAAAGACACACGAAAAACTACTTTTTAGGAGAAATCGGCGGCGAAATGCTTCACAGAAATTTCATGCGAATATTTAAAGTGTCATAACTCCCGAACGGATTGGACGATTTTAATGTTCAAAAAAGCAAACAACGCGTATTTTGGTGTAGAATATGCAGAAAATCCAAAGATATTAGGAAACTAGCT
Source organism: Colletes latitarsis (assembly GCF_051014445.1). NCBI lineage: Eukaryota > Metazoa > Arthropoda > Insecta > Hymenoptera > Colletidae > Colletes > Colletes latitarsis. Next base: position 8,691,942 of record NC_135139.1, on the reverse strand, counting down.
CCTTAACCCCGTAAAGTGAGAAAACCCCATAACATGGTCCAATATGCAAACGGCCATAACTCCTACAATATTGAATGGATCTTATTGAAATTTGTTTGTGAAGTAGAGCCCGTGGGTAGCTACAAAAAATTATTCAGCAACTTTTCCGTACAGCGTTCACCAAAAAAAAGACACACGAAAAACTACTTTTTAAGAGAAATCGGCGGCGAAATGCTTCACAGGAATTTCATGCGAATATTTAAAGTGTCATAACTCCCGAACGGATTGGACGATTTTAATGTTCAAAAAAGCAAACAACGCGTATTTTGGTGTAGAATATGCAGAAATTCCAAAAATATTTGGAAACTAGCTCCTTAACCCCGTAAAGTGAGAAAACCCCATAACATGGTCCAATGTGCAAACGGCCATAACTCCTACAATAGTGAATGGATCTTATTGAAATTTGTTTCTGAAGTAGAGCCCATGGATAGCTACAAAAAAGTATTAAACAACTTCTCCGTACAGCGTTCACCAAAAAAGAGACACACGAAAAACTACTTTTTAAGAGAAATCGGCGGCGAAATGCTTCACAGGAATTTCATGCGAATATTTAAAGTGTCATAACTCCCGAACGGATTGGACGATTTTAATGTTCAAAAAAGCAAACAACGCGTATTTTGGTGTAGAATATGCAGAAATTCCAAAAATATTTGGAAACTAGCTCCTTAACCCCGTAAAGTGAGAAAACCCCATAACATGGTCCAATATGCAAACGGCCATAACTCCTACAATAGTGAATGGATCTTATTGAAATTTGTTTCTGAAGTAGAGCCCATGGATAGCTACAAAAAAGTATTAAACAACTTTTCCGTACAGCGTTCACCAAAAAAAAGACACACGAAAAACTACTTTTTAAGAGAAATCGGCGGCGAAATGCTTCACAGGAATTTCATGCGAATATTTAAAGTGTCATAACTCCCGAACGGATTGAACGATTTTAATGTTCAAAAAAGCAAACAACGGGTTTTTTGGTGTAGAATATGCAGAAAATCCAAAGATATTAGGAAACTAGCTCCTTAACCCCGTAAAGTGAGAAACCCCATAACATGGTCCAATATGCAAACGGCCATAACTCCTACAATAGTGAATGGATCTTATTGAAATTTGTTTCTGAAGTAGGGCCCATGGATAGCTACAAAAAAGTATTAAACAACTTTTCCGTACAGCGTTCACCAAAAAAAAGACACACGAAAAACTACTTTTTAAGAGAAATCGGCGGCGAAATGCTTCACAGGAATTTCATGCGAATATTTAAAGTGTCATAACTCCCGAACGGATTGGACGATTTTAATGTTCAAAAAAGCAAACAACGCGTATTTTGGTGTAGAATATGCAGAAATTCCAAAAATATTTGGAAACTAGCTCCTTAACCCCGTAAAGTGAGAAAACCCCATAACATGGTCCAATGTGCAAACGGCCATAACTCCTACAATAGTGAATGGATCTTATTGAAATTTGTTTCTGAAGTAGAGCCCATGGATAGCTACAAAAAAGTATTAAACAACTTCTCCGTACAGCGTTCACCAAAAAAGAGACACACGAAAAACTACTTTTTAAGAGAAATCGGCGGCGAAATGCTTCACAGGAATTTCATGCGAATATTTAAAGTGTCATAACTCCCGAACGGATTGGACGATTTTAATGTTCAAAAAAGCAAACAACGCGTATTTTGGTGTAGAATATGCAGAAATTCCAAAAATATTTGGAAACTAGCTCCTTAACCCCGTAAAGTGAGAAAACCCCATAACATGGTCCAATATGCAAACGGCCATAACTCCTACAATAGTGAATGGATCTTATTGAAATTTGTTTCTGAAGTAGAGCCCATGGATAGCTACAAAAAAGTATTAAACAACTTTTCCGTACAGCGTTCACCAAAAAAAAGACACACGAAAAACTACTTTTTAAGAGAAATCGGCGGCGAAATGCTTCACAGGAATTTCATGCGAATATTTAAAGTGTCATAACTCCCGAACGGATTGAACGATTTTAATGTTCAAAAAAGCAAACAACGGGTTTTTTGGTGTAGAATATGCAGAAAATCCAAAGATATTAGGAAACTAGCTCCTTAACCCCGTAAAGTGAGAAACCCCATAACATGGTCCAATATGCAAACGGCCATAACTCCTACAATAGTGAATGGATCTTATTGAAATTTGTTTCTGAAGTAGGGCCCATGGATAGCTACAAAAAAGTATTAAACAACTTTTCCGTACAGCGTTCACCAAAAAAAAGACACACGAAAAACTACTTTTTAAGAGAAATCGGCGGCGAAATGCTTCACAGGAATTTCATGCGAATATTTAAAGTGTCATAACTCCCGAACGGATTGAACGATTTTAATGTTCAAAAAAGCAAACAACGGGTTTTTTGGTGTAGAATATGCAGAAAATCCAAAGATATTAGGAAACTAGCTCCTTAACCCCGTAAAGTGAGAAACCCCATAACATGGTCCAATATGCAAACGGCCATAACTCCTACAATAGTGAATGGATCTTATTGAAATTTGTTTCTGAAGTAGAGCCCATGGATAGCTACAAAAAAGTATTAAACAACTTTTCCGTACAGCGTTCACCAAAAAAAAGACACACGAAAAACTACTTTTTAGGAGAAATCGGCGGCGAAATGCTTCACAGAAATTTCATGTGAGTATTTAAAGTGTCATAACTCCCGAACGGATTGAACGATTTTAATGTTCAAAAAAGCAAACAACGGGTTTTTTGGTGTAGAATATGCAGAAAATCCAAAGATATTAGGAAACTAGCTCCTTAACCCCGTAAAGTGAGAAACCCCATAACATGGTCCAATATGCAAACGGCCATAACTCCTACAATAGTGAATGGATCTTATTGAAATTTGTTTCTGAAGTAGAGCCCATGGATAGCTACAAAAAAATATTAAACAACTTTCCCGTACAGCGTCAACCAAAGAAAAGACACACGAAAAACTACTTTTTAGGAGAAATCGGCGGCGAAATGCTTCACAGAAATTTCATGCGAATATTTAAAGTGTCATAACTCCCGAACGGATTGGACGATTTTAATGTTCAAAAAAGCAAACAACGCGTATTTTGGTGTAGAATATGCAGAAAATCCAAAGATATTAGGAAACTAGCTCCTTAACCCCGTAAAGTGAGAAAACCCCATAACATGGTCCAATATGCAAACGGCCATAACTCCTACAATATTGAATGGATCTTATTGAAATTTGTTTCTGAAGTAGAGCCCATAGATAGCTACAAAAAAGTATTAAACAACTTTTCCGTACAGCGTTCACCAAAAAAAAGACACACGAAAAACTACTTTTTAAGAGAAATCGGCGGCGAAATGCTTCACAGGAATTTCATGCGAATATTTAAAGGGTCATAACTCCCGAACGGATTGAACGATTTTAATGTTCAAAAAAGCAAACAACGCGTATTTTGGTGTAGAATATGCAGAAAATCCAAAAATATTAGGAAACTAGCTCCTTAACCCCGTAAAGTGAGAAACCCCATAACATGGTCCAATATGCAAACGGCCATAACTCCTACAATAGTGAATGGATCTTATTGAAATTTGTTTCTGAAGTAGAGCCCATGGATAGCTACAAAAAAGTATTAAACAACTTTTCCGTACAGCGTTCACCAAAAAAAAGACACACGAAAAACTACTTTTTAGGAGAAATCGGCGGCGAAATGCTTCGCAGGAATTTCATGCGAATATTTAAAGTGTCATAACTCCCGAACGGATTGGACGATTTTAATGTTCAAAAAAGCAAACAACGCGTATTTTGGTGTAGAATATGCAGAAAATCCAAAGATATTAGGAAACTAGCTCCTTAACCCCGTAAAGTGAGAAAACCCCATAACATGGTCCAATATGCAAACGGCCATAACTCCTACAATATTGAATGGATCTTATTGAAATTTGTTTCTGAAGTTGAGCCCATGGATAGCTACAAAAAAGTATTAAACAACTTTTCCGTACAGCGTTCACCAAAAAAAAGACACACGAAAAACTACTTTTTAGGAGAAATCGGCGGCGAAATGCTTCACAGAAATTTCATGCGAATATTTAAAGTGTCATAACTCCCGAACGGATTGGACGATTTTAATGTTCAAAAAAGCAAACAACGCGTATTTTGGTGTAGAATATGCAGAAATTCCAAAAATATTTGGAAACTAGCTCCTTAACCCCGTAAAGTGAGAAAACCCCATAACATGGTCCAATATGCAAACGGCCATAACTCCTACAATAGTGAATGGATCTTATTGAAATTTGTTTCTGAAGTAGAGCCCATGGATAGCTACAAAAAAGTATTAAACAACTTTTCCGTACAGCGTTCACCAAAAAAAAGACACACGAAAAACTACTTTTTAAGAGAAATCGGCGGCGAAATGCTTCACAGGAATTTCATGCGAATATTTAAAGTGTCATAACTCCCGAACGGATTGAACGATTTTAATGTTCAAAAAAGCAAACAACGGGTTTTTTGGTGTAGAATATGCAGAAAATCCAAAGATATTAGGAAACTAGCTCCTTAACCCCGTAAAGTGAGAAACCCCATAACATGGTCCAATATGCAAACGGCCATAACTCCTACAATAGTGAATGGATCTTATTGAAATTTGTTTCTGAAGTAGAGCCCATGGATAGCTACAAAAAAGTATTAAACAACTTTTCCGTACAGCGTTCACCAAAAAAAAGACACACGAAAAACTACTTTTTAGGAGAAATCGGCGGCGAAATGCTTCACAGAAATTTCATGTGAGTATTTAAAGTGTCATAACTCCCGAACGGATTGAACGATTTTAATGTTCAAAAAAGCAAACAACGGGTTTTTTGGTGTAGAATATGCAGAAAATCCAAAGATATTAGGAAACTAGCTCCTTAACCCCGTAAAGTGAGAAACCCCATAACATGGTCCAATATGCAAACGGCCATAACTCCTACAATAGTGAATGGATCTTATTGAAATTTGTTTCTGAAGTAGAGCCCATGGATAGCTACAAAAAAATATTAAACAACTTTCCCGTACAGCGTCAACCAAAGAAAAGACACACGAAAAACTACTTTTTAGGAGAAATCGGCGGCGAAATGCTTCACAGAAATTTCATGCGAATATTTAAAGTGTCATAACTCCCGAACGGATTGGACGATTTTAATGTTCAAAAAAGCAAACAACGCGTATTTTGGTGTAGAATATGCAGAAAATCCAAAAATATTAGGAAACTAGCTCCTTAACCCCGTAAAGTGAGAAACCCCATAACATGGTCCAATATGCAAACGGCCATAACTCCTACAATAGTGAATGGATCTTATTGAAATTTGTTTCTGAAGTAGAGCCCATGGATAGCTACAAAAAAGTATTAAACAACTTTTCCGTACAGCGTTCACCAAAAAAAAGACACACGAAAAACTACTTTTTAGGAGAAATCGGCGGCGAAATGCTTCGCAGGAATTTCATGCGAATATTTAAAGTGTCATAACTCCCGAACGGATTGGACGATTTTAATGTTCAAAAAAGCAAACAACGCGTATTTTGGTGTAGAATATGCAGAAAATCCAAAGATATTAGGAAACTAGCTCCTTAACCCCGTAAAGTGAGAAAACCCCATAACATGGTCCAATATGCAAACGGCCATAACTCCTACAATATTGAATGGATCTTATTGAAATTTGTTTCTGAAGTTGAGCCCATGGATAGCTACAAAAAAGTATTAAACAACTTTTCCGTACAGCGTTCACCAAAAAAAAGACACACGAAAAACTACTTTTTAGGAGAAATCGGCGGCGAAATGCTTCACAGAAATTTCATGCGAATATTTAAAGTGTCATAACTCCCGAACGGATTGGACGATTTTAATGTTCAAAAAAGCAAACAACGCGTATTTTGGTGTAGAATATGCAGAAATTCCAAAAATATTTGGAAACTAGCTCCTTAACCCCGTAAAGTGAGAAAACCCCATAACATGGTCCAATATGCAAACGGCCATAACTCCTACAATAGTGAATGGATCTTATTGAAATTTGTTTCTGAAGTAGAGCCCATGGATAGCTACAAAAAAGTATTAAACAACTTTTCCGTACAGCGTTCACCAAAAAAAAGACACACGAAAAACTACTTTTTAAGAGAAATCGGCGGCGAAATGCTTCACAGGAATTTCATGCGAATATTTAAAGTGTCATAACTCCCGAACGGATTGAACGATTTTAATGTTCAAAAAAGCAAACAACGGGTTTTTTGGTGTAGAATATGCAGAAAATCCAAAGATATTAGGAAACTAGCTCCTTAACCCCGTAAAGTGAGAAACCCCATAACATGGTCCAATATGCAAACGGCCATAACTCCTACAATAGTGAATGGATCTTATTGAAATTTGTTTCTGAAGTAGGGCCCATGGATAGCTACAAAAAAGTATTAAACAACTTTTCCGTACAGCGTTCACCAAAAAAAAGACACACGAAAAACTACTTTTTAAGAGAAATCGGCGGCGAAATGCTTCACAGGAATTTCATGCGAATATTTAAAGTGTCATAACTCCCGAACGGATTGAACGATTTTAATGTTCAAAAAAGCAAACAACGGGTTTTTTGGTGTAGAATATGCAGAAAATCCAAAGATATTAGGAAACTAGCTCCTTAACCCCGTAAAGTGAGAAACCCCATAACATGGTCCAATATGCAAACGGCCATAACTCCTACAATAGTGAATGGATCTTATTGAAATTTGTTTCTGAAGTAGAGCCCATGGATAGCTACAAAAAAGTATTAAACAACTTTTCCGTACAGCGTTCACCAAAAAAAAGACACACGAAAAACTACTTTTTAGGAGAAATCGGCGGCGAAATGCTTCACAGAAATTTCATGTGAGTATTTAAAGTGTCATAACTCCCGAACGGATTGAACGATTTTAATGTTCAAAAAAGCAAACAACGGGTTTTTTGGTGTAGAATATGCAGAAAATCCAAAGATATTAGGAAACTAGCTCCTTAACCCCGTAAAGTGAGAAACCCCATAACATGGTCCAATATGCAAACGGCCATAACTCCTACAATAGTGAATGGATCTTATTGAAATTTGTTTCTGAAGTAGAGCCCATGGATAGCTACAAAAAAGTATTAAACAACTTTTCCGTACAGCGTTCACCAAAAAAAAGACACACGAAAAACTACTTTTTAGGAGAAATCGGCGGCGAAATGCTTCACAGAAATTTCATGTGAGTATTTAAAGTGTCATAACTCCCGAACGGATTGAACGATTTTAATGTTCAAAAAAGCAAACAACGGGTTTTTTGGTGTAGAATATGCAGAAAATCCAAAGATATTAGGAAACTAGCTCCTTAACCCCGTAAAGTGAGAAACCCCATAACATGGTCCAATCTGCAAACGGCCATAACTCCTACAATAGTGAATGGATCTTATTGAAATTTGTTTGTGAGTTAGAGCCCATGGATAGCTACAAAAAATTATTAAACAACTTTTCCGTACAGCGTTCACCAAAAAAAAGACACACGAAGAACTACTTTTTAAGAGAAATCGGCGGCGAAATGCTTCGCAGGAATTTCATGCGAATATTTAAAGTGTCATAACTCCCGAACGGATTGGACGATTTTAATGTTCAAAAAAGCAAACAACGCGTATTTTGGTGCAGAATATGCAGAAATCCCAAAAATATTTGGAAACCAGCTCCTTAACCCCGTAAAGTGAGAAACCCTATAATATGGTCCAATCTTCAAACGGCTATAACTCCTACAATAGTGAATGGATCTTATAGAAATTTGTTTCTGAAGTATAGTCCACATGTACCTACAAAGAAGTATTAGTTAATTTAGTAGTTTTGTCGAGTTTAATATGGATTTTTTTTTTCGTGATAGAAAATTATGTTTTACGTGACTCATGTTGTTTTAGGTTCATTGAAAATAATGAAATTAATAGAATACGATATATACGTGAATTTTAATAGTTACAGAGTGAGGCAAATGAGGCACTTATCCTCTTGTAGCTATTTTAAATTCAGTTCCCTTTGGAAATAAATAACTGGAAGAAGATGAATAGGAATACCATGTCGATTAGTGTATATTACGTTAAAAAATGAATAATAAGTAATTAAGTTTCAATCTAGCACTTTTGCCCCTTCTTAGACGACATTCTGACGACGCCCTTGATTATAAATATGTATTAATTATAGTACATGTACAGTTATAACTACAATTATGTACTATAAATTTAACATGTTCTAGATTATGAATTCAGGTTTCATGTAAAGAATAAATTTCGATTTTGTTTATATAATATATTATAACAAAAAGCCATTAGTTTAAATAATATCTCAGCTTCATAATTTGGAGGCTTCAATATTTACGTTGAAATATCTTCTAATTATTTTTCATCATGAATTATTTTTCCACAAGAAATGACAGAAAATATGATTCCATTTAACTAAACAAATTAATCACTAGTGTATGTATTCCATACGCTTGCTTACTAAAAAAAAGATTACAGCAGATTATGAACTCCTCAAAATCATTTAATTTTTATCTAATTTCCACGTTTTAGGTTTCGCGTACCAAATAAGTTCTACAAAAATTTGTTTAATCCTTCAATATTATGTTTTACTGTTTGATAATTGAATTATACACTGCGTCAATAAGCTCTTAACAATTTCTTTACACGTATAACAAACTTAAAGAGATTAAAGTTCTATGCCACCCCCGCCATACCGAAACAGTGTATTTTCACAAATTTTTTGTGGCAATATTGTACGCCTGATTGAAATAAATTTTGTTTTTATGAATAAAACATACGATAAGCTTTTAACAAATATTCGTTATGTTTGCATTAAATGCGAATAAACAAAATGACATTTTCCCCATACATGCCGTGTGCAATAAGCTGACCGCAGTGATTTCGGCTAAATCAGTGTTGAAAGATTCAAAATTGAAACATAAAGAAAACAAGCTGTTTTCATCAATCATGATCTTTATTATATTCTGAAAACTAATTGGAAAAATACGTATATTTAACGATATTTAAGCTAACAATGGCATCAACACAAAGAAACATGCTTTTAAAAAAAGCATGCTTAAAATTTCATGCATTATTTTACGATAACTTTTAAAATTTTGATTCTTCCTTCAATGTTCCTAACCCCCTTTGGAGACTCCCGAATTGACATAGAAACTGACATTGCAAGCGTCATATTTTTGTCATTATTACGATTTTTTCAACGAGAAACAATTAAACAAAAAATGTTACACTATTTTCAAGGGTGTAAATTTTCATTTCATAGAAACAAACTTCAATTTTCGCTGTAGGCCCAATCCCTTAAAGATGACCGCAAACGCGAATAATAAATAAATTATGGCACTATATCTAACACGTCATTGAGAATAACAAAAACTATGTTTATTATTTTAAACTAACAATTGATGCAATAAAAATGAAAATTAAATAATTTTAATATAATAGTATCGAGGGTAGTTCTGAAGGGTATTCGAAACAAGTTTCATTGAAGTTTCAAAACTAAATTTCTCTCATTCAACAAATAATATAAACTCAACAAATGTCGCGACGTTGATACGTTACGATTCTAGTTAAAAATGTAAGCAGCGATCAACTTCGCGACTGGTGTTGCAGATTTCCGCGCATTGCTCTTTGTCCGTGAATTAGACACGGCTCGAGAACGTTTTTCCCTCGCAAGCTCGGTGCAACGACGCATCTACGATGCAACTACCAGCAATGTATGTAGGATGTTATACTTTGCAGAGGACGATAGCGTGACGTCAGTCAACGCAGTGTACGTGTCCAAGTGGAAAACACAGGCGACACCAATTATCCATTTTTGCACGGAATTATCGCCACCGACCGAGATAACGGTGTCCATGCTCGCGCGGTATATAAATTGTTTACAAGGCTTACGTATAAATTAAACAATGGCGAACTTGGCCCGGAAGAACTATTTTATGCTCGGAATTTCGCGATAGCCTTGCACGGTTTTCGTTATCAACGAAGATTCGTCGGAACGGATCTCGCAATAATATATAAATAAATAACTTGACACGATTTAAAAATCTTTACTCGTCCTTGAAACTTTTTGACGCGAAATTGCTACAACAAAAGCGACAAGACAAAATTAAGATTTTCATTTAGTATTGCGTCGTATTAATTACTGTGGAACCTCCGAATCGATCATTCTGTTCGGTCAATAACGGTCAACCAATATCCCCACCATTTTTCTTTATTGGTTTGGATAATAGAGGTTTCGATATTTGGTAAACGTAAGTTCAAACATGTTGGGGTTGTGTCTGGTTCGGGCCAGTAATTCAAAACAACTCATTATTATATTTAAACACATTTATTTCTAATTTTAACAATGAACGTACATATCAACTCCATAACTGTTTCAAGAACCTAAACTTATATTATAACAGTTTCGCTCAGAAAATATTCCTTGTTAATCATAAAGAATTTTGACAATCTTGTTTATTTCATCGAGCATTATTTTTTAAATACACTATGAACAATAGATATTAATTAATATAGAAAAGGGGAGAAAATATTAAACATGGATATCAGGGAATCTCGAAGAAGAGAAATAATCTTTTTTAGTGAAAAAATGATATTTTAAAACGTTCAACTTTAAGCGTACATTATCCACAATAATTGTTAATTAATATAGAAAGGGAGAGAAAATATTAAATAAGTTTGTCAGGGTATCTCGAAAAAATAAGTATGTAGTCTCTTTTGATAGAAAAATGCTATTTTAAAACGTTCAATTTTAAGTATTCGTCGCAAATACTTTTATTAACTTGTATTAATTTCTCCTGTTTCAAGATTGATGGACAATCAAGAAGCAAGAAAAATTCAGTAGATACGAGAAAGTTTTTTTTTAAGCAACGTGTCACTAAATTGTTCGACGTGGACCACTGTGTTATATTTATTTTCCTCCCCGTTCGTCATCAACCCCGAAACAACGTCGCCGTACGTTGGGTGGCCATTTTAGAGGCACGCCTGGACGATCAGTCACACTTAACGTCAGGACTGAAGTGACTTAGTTTAGGGCTGTTTAAGGGCGGGCTGTTCGCGGATGAAAAGCTGGGGGCCTCGCCCATTCGAGACCGACGGGGGTGCGAGACTCTCTCCACCGTGTAGTTCGACCGTTTCTACCCTCTCCATATTCTCGACGAGGTACCAACTAACAACGTGAATGAGAGGGGTGACTTTCCTGCTACCCAGCCTTCGTTCATCCCTCTCATATTTTTCTAAAAGCACTACGAAATACTATATCGTTCTACGCGCGCACACCACATCACGAAAAAGTTTCCTCGCGCGCAAACTGAACTCGTTTAGATGCACAGGGTGTTTCTAAAACAACTTTTTCAAAATTTGTCTAATACATGCCTTGAATAGAAAAAAAAGAGAAGTAACAAGCAAGGGTTCGCAAAATTCTATTTTCTGAGATATAAACAATCGATAATTTACAATTGTCGATACGAATGTTTAACTTGTATAACTTGTTACTTTCAGTTCAAATTCTTGTCAATTGATTGCTATAATTTTTCGGAGTATATGTTAACATTTATAGGAGCATTTTTATGCAATACAATGCCTTGCAATTTGTATGCAATTAACGTTGTTATAGAAGACTAGGTAAAAAAAGATGAAGAGGTCATGATAGACCGGTTGCATTCGACTGATATCAATAGTCAATACTTCGGTCAGTGAACAATACTGTCAATCAAAAGCTCTGAGGATCATATGTGATGCACTCTGTTACATATCAAACAAAATAATCCATAGCTATCTAGATCTGCCAACCGTGACAGAAGAAATCACAAACTTCAGCAAACGACATCCACACCAATTCACTCATCATGAAAACAATCTTGTCATCAACTTGCTACAAACCAACGCTCACACATGCAAACTCAAGAAGACTCATCCCCTCAAACTAGTCAATAGATTTGCCCAAGCATTATGACAAGCACTATTATTGTAGTTCTTCTTTGTTACTTTTATTATCTTTAGTTTACTTTCTTACTCAGTTACTTATAGTCATCATTTAATTTACTAGTATTAAAATATTCAACACACATAATACTTATTTATACTTTATATTTAGTCATGTTATAGACTAACGCCAACATGTTTGCTGAAAATTCTCTTGTGGAACTAATTGGAAATTTCATGAAGTGAATTAAAAAAAAATCTTTATTACAATGGACCTTTAAATTTCATAACGTTATTTTAGAAACATCCTGTACGTATCATCACGCACGCTGACGTTTGCTCGTCTTGGTACGTAACAAGGGAAGCTTCTCTCGCGCGACGTTTCCTCTTCGGCCAGAGGGTTGTTAGATTTTTCTACGGGAACCACGAGGGTGCAGATTGTCGTTACACTAATTGTTACTCGTACGTTCCAGTCTGTCAAAATACGCCCGTTTTGCTTCCCCCGATGACAAGAGATTCATTGAGACGAAAGCCGCCCGAGAAGTTTCTTCGAAACGCATTTCGAGAAATTTCGAGCTACCCGAGTTCTGTGAAAATGATACTTTGACGGGGCAACGACCAACAGAAATTCGGTTGTTGTGTTTAGCTACAATCTCGGGCTGCTTCGCGCGGTAATCAACGATTTGGTTGTCGCCTGCCATAGGTTTACGACTTCTCACGTTTCAGCATCGCCACTCGGGCGTCTAAACACAGATTCGAATTCAAGATCGATAAACGACCCATCGGGCGTTTGCGTGGAACCCTTGTCGAGTCGAACTACATACTCCAAAATTGATACTTTCCACCAATCGTTTCGTCAAACTAAAATAAATATTGGGTTTGTCAAAAAGATCGTGCGGTTCTTAAAGCAGGAAATAGCTTTACTCAATAAAAAATTTTCCACTGTTTAAACAGCTTCATTATTTGTCATAAAAATACCTGTTTCCCCCTAAAAAACTTATCAGGTGAAAAACATCATTTACTAATAAACGTAGTAAGATGATTTTTGTAAAAAAGAATATAAAATAGGAAGTATAGGATTAAATAATATAAATTAGTCAAAATATTGTTCTTATCTCACACATATGCTTAATAATTAATATTTTGCCCGAGGTTTGGTCCAAGTTAAATAATAAAACAAATATCATTCACTAATAAACGTAGTAAGATAACTTTTGTAAAGAAGAATACAAAATGGAAAGTGTGAGATTAAATGCTTAATAACTAATGTTTTAAAGCCCATGACCAGACGTTGGGACGTTATTAGTTCTGGTACATTTACCTCAACGTGCACAGCGGTGGGAGAGAAGTCGGGTTACCATGTTTCTTTTAAATAAACGTTCAGCCAACGGAATGAGATCAGCCGGCTTGTCGAGCAGTGTATCAACGCTGGCTGGAAGACGTAGAGAAATTCGAGGTGCACCGGTGAGGGGTCGAGGGTGACAAGGGAGGAAAGTGTAGGATTACCGACTATATGTATACGTTCTTCGGTTGGCTCGCGGGTGTTGTTTGTTGGGTTCATGAACAACATTGTAAGTAAGTGGAGTACGTAGCTGGCTGGGGGTGAACAGAGTCCACTGCAGTCCAGCCACGTGTTGTACCGTCTAAATATCAGGCTACGCTACATAAGAGCGCAGATATGTCTGCGACGGAGCCCGTACTTAGTCCCATGATCGTACCTCGTCAGCACAATGTAAGAGAAACACGGAGTATGACGCAATTTAAACACGTCGCGATTCCAAGTATCGACGGCTCCACGTGGAATTGTTTCACGCTCGCGAACATGCGACACAAGGAGAACATCGACGTAGAATAACTCACGAAATCGATCATATGGTAGTCATAGTTTCTAGCATTCTTAGAATACAGATTTCTTCGAACAGTTCATATTTGAACAGAGTCGTTTAAATTGTTTGTTTGCATTTCTAAAATTGAAAAATTTTATTGTTCAACTGCAATCGGTAAACGATACATGTACATCTACACAGTATACATATAATAATATATACAATATTCTTTTGTTAATATTAAGTAAAATGTTGTGCCTACGCTTTTCTCGTGCAATGAAACCAATCGCTCAAAATATAGTAAAACAGATTGTAATAGAACTTTAGGCAGGTATTTCGCATAAAATATTGGCAAATAATTATAAATGTTTAATAGGAATGGTTAGTAAAATTAGAAAAAAGTATGCAAATAGCATTGGGAAAAATAAAGCTGATGGAAAGCCAGAATTCTCTGACACAGTGAAGCGTAATATAATCCACTTTGTACAATCAGGAGAAATTGATAGGTTGAAAGCATTTAATGCTATTAATATCAGTGCTGGATTATAAATTAGTCGGATTGAAGGAAAGAGTCAAAGAATTAATCACACGATGTTACGTTAAAAATTCGCTAAGAAATACGTAAACTTCTCGACGCAAAATTAAGAGCGTTTGATTTTATAGTAGAATATTTTATACATATATTACACTAATATTATTTAGCATATTCTTTACTATTGTTTCTTAATTCTATCCTCTATTATGTATTTCTTAAAAGAATACACTGTTTGAACATTAATATTATTACATAAGTAATAATCTCTATTTGAGTACTTCTTCAACGAATTAAAAATTTGTTAATCACTTAGTAATGAAAAGACATGTTCAGCAAAATAGAATTATTACTATTAGTTATTTATACTTTAAAAACTTGTAAAACTACAACATTCTTAAATCATTTCCAATGGATTTATACTCACAAGACAAAAGAATGGATTTTCATTATGTATCAAATCTTTTCAATAGAAATTATCGTTGTATATAAATTTATAATTTTAAAAAAGTTAAAGAAGTATTCATAAACGTTTTTAAAATCTTGAACTGTCAATATTTAAATATCAATATCATTTGCAGCTTCAAAATCGTTTGTAAATTAAAAGATTCGATATATAAATATAAATACAAATTGGGATCCAAGAAGCAAAAATTTGTGTATTACTGTTTTGTTTGAAATGAAGTTTGAACTGTAATTTAATAACGAATTAAATGCTAGTGTTCTTTATTGCAGGATAAATTAAATCCAGGACGACATACATTTATTTATTATAAATACTATTTTTTAATGACTTTTAAAGCCGCCAAATTTCTGAAAACAAATTGTTTCTAACGCCTAGGAAAGTTTAATTCCCAACTGCTAATTTATATTTGCAAAATATTGATTACATTTAAAATTTTCAAAAGCAAAATTACTTACAACTTTGATAGTGTACATTTCGTAAATTTCAGGGAATTAAATAACGTTTCATTAAAAATCCCTTGTGTCCCTTCGACGTAAAAACATTCAACCGAAACGAACAGTTCGAACAGTTACGAAAATTCGAATGAAATGCAAGTGCAACGAACTTCATGAGGAAACGAGAAACGTACCTAGTTGGAAAACGAGGGATTAATATCAAGCGTACCCTGTAGTTTTTGAGCAAATATGCAAGATCCGTGCGCGCGGGAACAGCGACAAAGATAATATTTGTTGAGATTTACACGCGTGCCGTACCGACGTTATTTTCATATCCGTAATACCGGCATGTGTTCTGTGATAGAGTACACATATACACATGCTCGTATGCTTATATAAAAAATGACACATTTGTAGCGTCGCATGGCGTTGCAGTCTGCAGCTCGAAAATGTCGAACTTGTACGAATACGTACGAAAATACGCTAATATTTCTATCGATTGACCAGTTCGCATCGATGCGTCCAACAGAAACGTGAAACGAAAGTTTTTTACGTGAATTTTATATTTTTCAGAAACAGTAATCGACAAATATTTATCTTTCTGTAAACTGAGCATTAAAGTTTAAAAATCCAAGTGGTTTATATCTAGAGAAATGGAAGAAAAATGAAACTTTATTTATTATTGAAATTGTACTAAAAGACATTTTTTTAGTGCTATGAATATACGTAGGAAAAAGCAAAATGGAACTTTCGAAACTAAAACTAATTCGTGTTAACCTAAATTCAGTTGGGCATTCCTGGATTTCAGCTGCTACAGATTTTTAAAATTAAAATTATATTTTGTGTCGACTAACGGTAGCCTTTTTTCATTTTTCATCTTTACTGCAGTAGTACTGTACATATTACTGTACACATTTAGGTATTAACAGATGACGACTAGAATTAATTCTAATTAAAATATAGATACTTAATATTTCCTCAAGGTCTGGTATATTAATAATTCAGTATTGAAATAGTTACAGGTATTCTAGTGTTGCTACCATTATTATTAATGTGGTACAGCTGAAAATACAATGACGAAATGAAGAAGTTGCTAATATCCAAATGATATAAACACATTACATTTTCTTTATTAAAATAGAAATCTATAAAATAATTTCACTTTATTTTTTAACCGTTTTGACCTTCTTCAAAAATATATATTTTCAGTAACATCGTAAGTATTTTCTAAATGTATTAACAAATAGGTTTTTTCTTTTCAACAATTATTAAATACTTATTCTTACATTTCATCTATTTTCATTAGTCTTTTCTTAAATTTAACCTTCATGATTAAAGGTGAAACGTTTAAAAAGTAAAGTTAAACTATTGCTTGGATCAAAATAAAAATATTGTATAGAATATCGTTGACAAAATGTCTAAAATGAAAATAAAATTTAGAAAAGAACTCAATTTATACTAAATCGCACTATTGAAATATTCAAATAGTGAAAAATACAAAATATTCGAATACTCATTTCAACAAGTAGTTTCAACATCAGTATTTGTCCCATAGTTTTCGTTTTAAAATTATACCCAACGAGATATGTAATCGAAATTTATTCCAAAATATTTCGATCGATATCGTAATGGCTGAATTTGAAACAAAGGAAATTTCGAATGTTCATAATAAAGTTAGAGTTCAGAACTCACGAACAAACATCTGCAAACGTGCAATATCCGACTGTTTTCGTCGCAGATACATCCCTTAAAGATTCTCCACAACTTCCCCAAGTCGAACAACAAATTGGATTTGTCCGTGATAGAATAAACGGCGCCTGCAGGGGTTGCGGAGGTGAAGTCTGGGCAATTCGATTGTTTGTTCTTTTAGCGGAATGGGTCCGTGCGTCCCGCCGTACCTAGTACATTTTTGGCATAAACATCGCGGTTTATGCTAGAACACGCAGCACGCTAATAATTTAGTCAGTGGTAATATTACGTCACTGTTGGGTCGTTTCGATCCTGAAGAAATAAAATCGACGCACGATGAACTTGGTGCATCAATTTCTCTTCCAACGCACAGAAACAGAATTTACAAAAAAAAATAAATGGATGGGATTAATATAGATTTTTCTTCTATTTACGTATAGTTCTAGGGTAAATTCAACTTTGTAAGAAAATTGAAAAAACACTTTTTTTCTAGAAAAATAATGAATTTCGATATTGTGAAATTTTGTGAAAAATAATAGGTTCAAAGAGAATTTCGTGAAAACAAAAAGGCAAGATGTATATATAATAATATAATTCCCTCTGAATGAATTTAAAATTTTTATGTGTTATTAGAGAATAAAATTTGATCAACTTTGTTACTCTTATTATCTTCCTCATTATTATCTCATACGTATAGAAAAAAACGTTGGCAATAACATTCAACAGTAATTATTCGAAATAAAGGACACCTTACCAATTTCAATTATTTTCAAATATGTTGTAGAACTCGACTTTAGTTTTCGAGATATTTGCAAAATTTAATTTCCGTTTTATTCTGTAGTAATTCTTTAATTACTTTAAGGCTCATATATCGATGTACTAATCTGGCCAAAATTTGGTTGCCCCGACCTTCCCGTGCAGTTTTTATATGTATCTTCAGAAAGCCATGTCATACCTCGTAGTACTCTTCGAAATATGGCTCAGCGAAAGAGAGAATTCCAACAAGAACACGAAACTGTATTCATACATTGTTAATTTTGATGTCGAAAATGCTCAAGAAAAAATATTGAAAATGGTTAGTAATAAAATTATAAACCTTCTGAAAGATGGACAATATGTAACCGCACAAAAGAGAGGTTCTTGAATAGCAATTTCGAAGACGAATAGATGTTTAAGTAATTTCCTACATTGTAATTATTTTACTATCATCATCGTCGTCATCATCACCACAATAATAATAATAATAATTATTATTGTTGTTGTTATATTACGATGCGTTTATATTATCGCTAAAAACCGTAAATATGTATAATATAAAAAACAAATAGTGACAAAAAATTCATAAACATGTTTCTCAAGAAATTTGTCAATCTGAATTGTTTAAATTGCCCACTGTGCGTCGTGGCGAGCAAAGAACAAACTCGGATTTCGAAATCGTGGAGCAGGTAAAACGCGTCTACGACCTAGAGCAACCAACGTCAGAAAGTGAACCTTCGGTCCGGACTGTTAAAATGCGCGAGCACACTCGGCGTGTTGTGTCGTACGATCGGTGAATGGATTTTCTGGTCGTGTCCGAGGGGGATGATGAATCGCGCGTGTACCAGGACCCCTTGTCTCTTCGGCGAACGCAGGGGCGTTCACCGGGGGAGGGTGAGTTCGACGTCGGTGCAACCACGGGAGGAAAAAGCGCACCCAGGGGGGTGGAGTGGGGGGCGGTTTGTGCGTCCAACGACGAAAATGTAGGTGAGCCGACGCGACGTTAAGCCGCGGCGGAGTTGCAAGCTCGCGCGCCCCCGAGAATGCATTGAGACGGTCACGAACGACGAGGAACCAGACGGTTTCCGAAGCCTACGCGCGCGTACAACGATAGGAAGATGATTGTATTATAGTAATTCATGCTCTGACCTACTATCGAGGCTCCTGGATACGTTACAGGCGGAACAAAATCGATTCTGCGCGCCACCGGTCCGAACGAGCCTCAACAAGGGATTTATTAATTCCTACGGTTAGGTCGACGGACGCATTGAGGTGTCACGATTCGGAGATTTCCACTTTTTTAGATCTTCTCCTCCGATATTTCCCTTTGGAAACGCGGCGCTGTTTTCGGACAGTTTATTCGTGGGCGCGTTCCGTGGGAAAAATGGACGTCAATATACGTCGTCGCGAGATCGAAGATCTTTCTTCGCCAGATTTTCAATGTAGGAACGAGGAACACGATTCGAGTAGGAAAGTTTAAATTCTCGGGTGTTTACGTATACGGTGACTCTCGAAATTGATCAAATACTTCCTTTTACTTTCTATTCGATGAAACTCTGATCGCTGAATCTTTGGAAACGTTTTTGAGGATAAGTTGAATTTAACTCATGAATTATGCTATGGGTTATTATGTCAAAAAATTTTATTCTTCTACAATAAGAATTTGTTCGTAACATTTATTCGAACAGTTAAACTTTTATCTGTTCGTTTTGAAATATTTCATACTGTAATTGAAATTTTTATTTTGTATTCAAACCACTATTAACTGATAATAATCTTTAAATTTTCTTATCATAATACTAACGTATTCACAGCTCCTTGTACTTTCAAAAATATATTTTTATTCGTAGTTTTTCCTATTAAATTATTAAAAGCAACTAATTCCTTGAAAATATACAATTTTTATCGATACTGCAACGATACGTAAAAGATTTCATGATACAGCTGGTCTTGCGTGAGTTTTAAAGAACTGTTCTTTTAAAAATAACACGCATTACAAAATGAGGAAATGATTAAAAAATTGTGCCATTCTATGTTTCAAAAACAATACTTGCTTATCAACACAAGTTGTACGAAACCTTACGTGTAAAAAAAAATATTTCGCCATCTCTGTGTAACTTCGCGTTACAAGATTCTGAAACAAACGCGAACAAATTTTATCTCCGTTTTTCATCGTTTCCTTATTGGTATACAGTGTCCAATGAAAGCA
The DNA here is from genome assembly GCF_051014445.1 of Colletes latitarsis. Taxonomy (NCBI): domain Eukaryota; kingdom Metazoa; phylum Arthropoda; class Insecta; order Hymenoptera; family Colletidae; genus Colletes; species Colletes latitarsis. The sequence continues at coordinate 8,672,059 of NC_135139.1, read as the reverse complement.
AGCGATTCGAACGGATCAGAATTTTCCAAGCGTTCCACGTGAATCAACGAGATTAGAAGAAAAATCCGTTAATTGGACCTCGAGTTCAGACACCGTCGAGTATAAATTGGATCGCCTCCCTCTGTCTCCTCGTTGATTACTTATCGATTATATTCGTAATGGTATATAATAGCATGTCCCGAACGAACGAAGTCAGAAAAAATATCACTCTTCTGTCGCGAGAACGTGTTCTTTTATAACAACAATTAATGGCTACGAAACATTTTCATTCCTCTATAAGCAAAATTTATCTTGTATTTAACTTCTTCGGGCCTGCTGTATAGTATAATGTACGTGGAACAGAAAATTATTTTTTAATGTAAACTAGCTAATCTCTTAAAATAATATGCGTCACATAACTAAATTTTAATTCTATAATATGTCTGGTTCAATATAAAATACTTATCCTTTACATAAGACTTTAATCCATAGTATATATTAGTTTACATTTAGATGAACTTATGCTCTAAATGTCAGTGCATACCATTGTGATTATTAAAATTCGTATGCATATTGCAATTTATTAATTCGTTTACATGCACTGAACCCAGAATTACTTAAAGTACGCGAAGAATATATTTTCACTCAAAGAAAGGCATTCGATATCAGAGAAATTAAACATCCAATATCGGTAGTAAAACTTTGTATAAAAATAATGTAATAATAGTACGTTTATGCTACGAAGTAGGACAAATTTTATTCACGAATAACGAATGAAACGTAAACGGAAATTAGTTAATTTATGAATTTAATATTTGCATTCGTAACTCGTGAATAAAATTTGTTCAACTTTATGTAAAAAATTATAGAAAATAAATTATACAGACAGAATAAGCTACTATTAATTTTCAATTGCATAAATTTTATTTTATCTTTCAAAAGAGAAATTGATGTTTGAGTATTTATACGTCCACGATATAATATTCTAAATAACAATAAGTGATTACAAACATTTACTCTATACAAAGAGACACAGATTTTTAAAAATTTCGTCTACAAACTTCATAGAAATTGTGCTTATTAGGTAAGGGGTAGTTTTACCGCCTTTAAAAAATGAGACACCCATATTCTTAGCCGCTCTATAAACCTATAAATCTAGCTATAAACCTAGCAGATAACCTTGTCAGTATATGAATCATAGTGCAAAGCAACCTTGAGCAAAATATAATCTGTTTACACATATAATTACGTTAGAATTATACGATAATTACAGGGTTTAATAATTTACAACTATAATTACACGGTGACTTTGTGGACGTAATCATAACAAATATGATTAGACTAACCCTAAACCATTGTTCTCTAAACTCGTTGTAGGTCACTTCGATGCCTCAAAAACTTTAATCGTATTAAAAGAAGTTAACAAATGATGAAAAGCTTTGAAAAACAATAGTAAATTTTTTACTGTATTTTCATGAAAATTAATGCAACATAATTGTCTAATTATCCTAAAATTGACCCTCTGTGGAGTGTACTGGTACGTTGGCGTCGTTGAAAACTTGGAGAATATTGGCAACTCAGTGATTCGGAACGATGAGTTCTCAGTTTTCCCCTGTGCATTTTCCTAACATCTGAATAATTTTGAGCGAGGTGCAACCAGTGGACGCTCGTGTGCTCGCAAAGTAAACCTCCGTCAATCTCGGACCGTTATGTCGCGTCTTAGTCCCGAAAAGGTGCGAGGACGACGAAACAGGGAAGACGAAACACATGTTTCGTATTAGATCTTTTCTACCTGTCGACCCGAGTTAGGGCGCATAGAAAGTGTTTAACGAAGAATACTACGGTCAAGACGAAGGTAACGCCGGAACACGTGTTTCCGACAAAGGTCGTAGATATATTGTCCACGAAGAAACGTTCCGGAGGACGGCAGGTTCCTTCCGGAACATATTGGCAACACATGTTTCCCATTTCGGGATGCACTTTACTTGTAGCAAAAAGGTGCGCGGTAAGGTGGTTTATACAGCCCAGTCGTAAAAGGCAGGTTACAACCTGTGATTTTCGATTCTGGCCCCGGAGGTTTTTGCCCGAGCAAAATCTACACGTGACTGTTCGCCGCGGAAAATTCGGAAGGTGAGAAACCGGATGGTCTCGCCTTCGATCGATGAACCGGAAGAAAGATGAACGTCTGAATAATGTCATGCAATTTGAAGAGCTTTTACGTACCCGATTATCAATATCAATAAAAGTAGAATAAACCTTTGCATTTCATTTAAATAAAGATACTATACAGGGTGATCGGCCACCCCTGGGAAAAATTTTAATAGGAGATTTTAAAGACCAAAATAAGACGAAAATCAAGAATATCAATTTATTGATTGAGGCTTCGTTAAAAAATTATTAACAAAATTAAATTAAGAAATTTAAAATCATTCACGGAAAAATTATTTTCGATTGCAGGGGTCAATTACAGTCATTTTTGGTGAATAGACATACCCTCAAAATCCTACTCAGTTTTGAGAAAAAAATTCGATTAGGTGCTGAAATTTTTCGGCGAAATTAAAAAATTTCAAAACGATCTAAGAAAATTATTTTTGGTTGTAAGAGTCAATTATAATCATTTTTGGTCGATATACATACCCTCGAAATCCTATGCACTTTCGAGAAAAAAATTCATTACTGAAAATAGAATTTCTGTCCCGAAATGCTTCCTCGAAATTTCATGCAAATGTTTAAAATATCATAACTTCTGAACGAATTGAAGGATTTTAATGTTTTAAAATGCAAATAACGTGTATGTTAGTGAAGAATATGTAGAAATTCTAACAATATTGAAAAAGTTGTTCCTTGACCGCGTAAAGTGAAAAAAACCCCATAAAAATGGTCCAATATTTAAACGACCATAACTCCTACAATAGTCAATGGATTTTATTGAAATTTTTTTCTGAAGTAGAGCTCATGGATATCTACAAAGAAACATTAGACAACTTTTCTATAGGGCGTCAAACAAAATTACTAAAAACGCTCAGTAAACAATTAATCACATTCAGTAAACGATTAGAATACGACAAGATCCGTTCAATGGATGGGAGGAAATTTAGAATTGTTAGGTTCAATTGATTTTACTAGAACGATAGCAGGAAGAAATATAGTTATATTGTATTATGTGTAGTAAAGAGGATTGGCCTGGGTTAGGTTTATAATATCGATTCGATCATTCCTATGTATAATACATCTTGGAAAGTATATTCTTCTTAGTAATACCGGTATGGACCTTTTTGTATTGGTATTAAAATTGGTTTATGAAATAATGGTTACATTACAATATTATCAAAATAAATACCGATATAAAACTGAAATCTGAAAATATATCGGTTTTCGGTTTCTGATACGTTGCACATTGTACCTCTTTTCACTCTTTAAATAATTAAATAATGGCCGGAATCATGGACACCGTGAACCTTTTTTAAAAACGACTATGTTGGACTATAACTGTAAAATTTTCAAATGTCTACAAACCATGTATAAGTAAATCTTATAAATTTGACTGTGTTAATTTTATATTAGAGTTTTTATTTTAGATGACTAACAGATTATGTATTACAAATTACTTTATCACTTCGACAACGGCTCACACTTTTCTTCTAAAACATTCCTCACAGCGCGGTCCATATTTACATATATACATACATGGTAGATACATTTGTCTCAAGACAATAGATGTCACGCGTCGGTTTATTTCGTACATATTAAGGTAGTTCGCGTACTACCTTATCGATTTTCAGTTATTCTTAACAGACTGCAAAAGGTGTTACAGTTGGTTTGCAAAAAATTCCTGAAGAAAGTTTAAAAAAACATACTTTACGCTAGAATATTCCCTTAACTGAATCGTTCGAGTCTCCACGAAATCCCCGAACAACAATCACCGTCTCGCAGGTCATAAATCGCGTTATGTAATGAGAACAACCCTTTCGGCAATTATTAACCGACCAACAGTCCCCCGACACCCGACGAACGCGAAGTTTCGAGGGCTCGAGTTCCAAGGAGTCCTAAAATTCCCAGGATGTGAGAGCGGTGCCATCGGTCGTACGGGTGGTAAGCTGCGGACGCGAAGGGGCAGAGAGGGGGAGCTATAATATCCTATGGCGGCTCGTCAACGGAACACTACGGGCACCAGCAATCGCCTCTGCTTTCGATTTTGCCACCCGCCGACACAAGCGAGCACAACCGTCCAGCACGGTCGTGGTTCGATTCACTTGGGCTTTCCCCAGCCGACCTTACACCGTCTACGACCTCGTTCTCCGTCTCCTTCGTCCTTTGACTTGTTCCTCTTTCTCCGCGTAGCTGTCATTCTCTCTCCCTTCTGTTCGCTTGTTCGGGAACGGAGAACTCAGACAGCCAGGTTTGCACGTGCGTGTGCAGAGGGGTCTTTCGACTGACCCTGCTCCAAGGGTGGAGCTTAAAATAAGGGTGGTACCTCACGGCTTACCTACCCCATCGGGAAACAGCATTGGGGATGAGATGAAAGCGAAGGAACAAGCGGTAGGAGGAGAAACACGCCGTCGGAGAGGAAGAGAGAAGGACCGAACCCCCGACACGAGGTCTTCCCGAAAAGAAGAACTTCGCGTGTCGTGCACTAGTCGTAATTTAAGTGCGACGGACACCAGGTCGTCGTACGTGCTTCCACGTCGAGGTCTCGACGTTCAAGGTCGCGACAGAAATCGAAATTTCGAGATCGAACCTTTTTTTCTGCGACGAACAGTTCACCGTGTACGCGACCGGGTAAAAGTGTTAGGATAAACAAGAAACAGACGGAGAGTGGAACTCGTTGAGGAAACTTTTGACGTAACGCGTGACACGTGGTCAGGGAAATGTTGTGACAAGAGCCATCATCGATATCTTCGAATTATCCAAGTGTCGCGTACAGGGCTCTATGGTAGCAATCGTTCGGCGGGTTGATAAAACTCGAGCGCGTCCACCGGCGCGATAGAAGATGGCGCCCATGGTTGAGAATCATGGTTGCAGCGTCGTTTTAGGAAGCGATCCTTATATCGGTAGCTGGAGGCGTAAACAAGCTCAGAAAGGTACAGCAGTTTTCTATCGGTTGATTCCTTTAGATCGAGACCTTCTATATTTGAATGTCTTTCGCGATTACGCGTTGCAACATCAATGTGTTGTGAGTGTGCTTCTATTTTTGAAAAGTGAAATAAAACTATTTGTTTACGATCAGTGATCTTTGATACGTTTTTTCTCATTTTCTGTTTATCAATATTTCAATTCTTTTTGACAAAATGTTCGACACGCATGAAAGAAATTCAGGCAGGCACTTGCTATTAATTCTATTTCAGGGAAATGGGTTTGCAAACTTGTAGACAAACGCGAGGAATTTGAATCGTTCGTTCTTGCCCAAATTAATACATATTTATCACGTGTTCTGTAAAGTAGATTTTTCTCAAAATTGACCATAGTTGTAGTGTCTAATAATAAATTTCCATACTGATTTCATCCCTAACGAAAAGAATTGTCCAGCATTTAATCAAAACTAAATGAATTCGAATGTGATGAATCCTCTTACACCTCCAAACATAACTCCATCGATTCAATATTTATTCAAGAGTTAAAACAAAGAGAAATTAAGAAATGTTGGCGCAGTCAAGGAATGCCTGACTGAATTCTTCTCATCAAAATGAAGAAAATGTTTGTAAAAAAAGAAATCGAAAACCAAGATTCCATTTCACTCCTTTTCAAAAAGCATCTACCAAACAACTTGACAAATGACATTTACTATAATCATTCCTTCAGCACGATAATTTTAAAATAGATATACGATATGAACGTTTTACAGTCGACGCTAGAATTTATTCTTCCTGTACGACCAATTGTAAGCTTCTTTCTGAGCCTCCAGACTCACATTTTGTCGGACTTGTTCGTTCCACAATTGCGGAGCGGAAGAAAGTTTCACGAGCTTCTTTGTGCCACGAGGAGAACAAACGATGTTTAAACGTGCATTCTGAGAATATAGAAAATAGGTGTAACTGAGCTATACCTACGATGTTATGCATATTACCTTCTCTGTAATGCTTCTAGGTACCGCGGCAATATACCGCGAGCCTTCTGCGGTTCTCTATCTCCTTTATTTTCCCCTCTTTCTGCTATCGGTCCAGTAAAATCAATTGAACCTAACAATTCTAAATTTCCTCATTTACATGACATTTAAAAATTTTATAGTCATAGTCCAGCATAGTCGTTTTTAAAAAAGGTTCACGGTATCCATGAGTCCCGCCATTCTTTAATTATTTAGAGAGTGAAAAGAGGTACAATGTACAACGTATCAGAAACCGAAAACCGATATATTTTCAAAAAGTAATATGTAAGTTATAAAAATTGTGACTAAAATCGCATTACGATCGCGAAGAGGCTGAAAATGTGTAATAAAATTTATTCGTAGTAGTATGTCATTTGTACAATCATAAAATACGCTTTAAGGTGGCATTCTAGTGTGAAGTGCGTTTTTCTAAATATTCTTGTAGAATTTTTTGCAAATACTACAATACCATTTGCAGTCAAATTCACAAAATCTGTTTATACATGTTTTAGTGACATTTTAAAATTTTTTGAGCGAAAGAAAGTTAAAATTGGTGACACTGTATACTCTCAAACATAGTCCATGATCCCGGTCATTCTGTTTGAGATGAAAAGACGTGAAAGATTCTTAATTAGTATGTGTTAAAATACTAAAACAAAAGAAAAAAGGTCGATAATTTAAAAAATGGCAACACTCTGAAGACTTTTTTCTTTTGTTGTGATTACCAGTTTTATATTATCTATAATTTATATAATCATACTAGTGGCCTAACGATAACTTTTAATTTGTGATTCTTTTTTCTTCTATAATGGAACATTTACCAATCTTATACTGGAAAATGTAATGAAATTGTAACGAAATAAGTACCTAAATATAGTAAATAATAGTAAATAATAATATAATGAATAAGTAACTGCAACGTATAAAGTCGTAATCCTATTCGCGAAGACGACCATAAACATTCGACGAATAACGAATAACTCGTATTGTATCCAATATCATGGAATTATGAGAAAGGTTTGCATAAAATTTTCATTTCTTTTCTAAGAATTAATAGTTAAAAAGCATTTTAGAGAAGTTTACCCAGACGGAACAATAGTATCGACGTGTTGGTTTCTACAAAGTCAAAGCACATTCTTACACGCCTCGCGAAATGATATTGCAACCGACTCGCGCAATTGGTGACTGAAACGACGGTGCAGGAAAAAAATGCATTATTCAAGCGAATTTCCATCCGTGAGAAGTCTCGGAAGATGGGTAGCTACGTTGTTAGGTTGCTCTCTTGCCGGCGTTTTAATGACGGTTTGCTCCCTTTGCTTTCGGTTCTTATAACGAGGAGCTTCGACGTCGTTACGCTTTTCGCACTGTATCATTTCTCGGCCACGATTCATCGATCGCAACATTGGCAACGTTACCAAGAGAAAATCGTTTCTCGACACGATCGCTGAAATTTTCCGTTTCCCCGACGTATTGTTTACGTTCTGTGTCGATTCTTTCGTTCGACAAAAATAAACGCCGTTTCTCGAATATAATTACGTTTTGACGATTTTCTGGTCGATCTGGTTCTCGATGGAGCGTGCCGCAGTGCGAGGAAAAAAGGTCTCGACGCTATAGATATTAATGTGGCAGAACCGTGTCCTACTTTTGTAGAGTACTAACTGGTAGACGCTGAAGAAGCAATTAGTGAGTTCTCGTGTTCCCGTCCCTTTTCTTCCTGCGAAACTTCTAATCTCTCTGTTATCTTACGACCCGCTAAATTAAACCATGCTAAAGCGAAAGAATTTCGAATTCGACCCTGACGCGACAGTTTTATTTACGGCTCGTTTCTTTTGTTTACAGGCTGCAAACCCACTTCGGATAATCTAGATATGAACTCGCACAATCATCATCTTAACAATAATTCAATCCTTGGTACGTCCGGCCCCCAGGAAGCCAAGATGAAGGACAAAAGCAAGAATGCAGCGCGTTCGCGACGCGTGAAAGAGAATCAAGAATTTTTAAAGCTCGCCGAGCTGTTGCCGCTTCCGTCGCCCATCACCAAGCAACTGGACAAGGCCAGCATCATTCGTTTGACGACGAGCTACTTGAAGATGCGAGCGGTGTTTCCGCACGGTAATATATGAACAATCAATTCGTTGATTACTAATATCGTAGTGGTAAATATAGAGTGGGTGGTAAATCATAGTACAACTAACTGGGAAGAAATTTTGAAATACAATTCTTTCATTCGAGGCTTCGTTTTCGAGATCGAATTCGAATTATTATATATTTTACTAGGCGGTTGTCTTTGTCAGTGTTCACCGGCTTGGACCGTGACGCGAACGTTATCGAGGGAGGTATGTTACCTTTGATCGATACGATCGCATTGCAGGCGAAAGTGACAAACACTGAGACCGAATGAAATAGAAATATTCAACGTCTGTTTATACTACAGGTTGGAAAATCGTTCAGAAGTCAAAGTACATATGCAGCCTTTTTTTACAAATGATTCTCGTATGATAGCTCAACTTTAAAATAGAGAAGGTTTTTAATAATGTTACGCATTTTAACACATTCACCAACAACCATCTATTCTTTTTAACCATTTGCACTATAAAGTCACCCCTGGCGTGACAAAACTATTTTTCCCTAAAACTCTTAAGTCAATTTCTTGAATGAGGCTTCGTTAAAAAGTTATTAACAGAATTAAATTAAAAAATTTCAAATTTTTAGAATTAAAGCGATAAGATATATTAAGGGCAGAATAGTTTATGGGTGAACAAATTACATGTAACGCAAACCGTGTTAACCAGGAAGAATACAATAAAATCTGACAATCTCCCCTATCATCGTTACAGGAGACAAGAGAACATTTCGGTTACTAACGAAATGACTTCACTCGACACAATTAGGCCGCCTAAAACTTGCGACAGGAAACCTTTTTTACATATAGTAGATTGTTTTAAAAAGTACCATACTTTAAATAAATATAAATAACAATAAACTAAATATTCTCGTATTTTGGTATACATTTTTTTCTGAACAATCATTTTGTTAATATAACATTAAACTTCAAATAATTAGAAGCAATTACTTCATACCTAACATATGATATCAAAACCACAAAAATTAAATCAGAGTTAGCCGAGAACAAACTAGGAAAACAATTATAGTGCAAAGGGTTAATTGTTTTGCATCTTTTTAGTGCGTTCTTCTTCCTTATTTTTAAACTTCGTTTTCCATGTTTTCAAGGCAGTTTGGTTAGTCTGATGTATGGATGTTTAACCCCTTAACGTTCATGCCCGAGTCTGACTGACGGTTTAAGGAATGGTAATATTTGTTTTCCTTCAAATTATACGTTAGATACAACATTGTAATTAACAAAAACCGCATTTTTATATAACTTAGAAACAAATCCAATAATGAAAACTGATCATTCTTGGTTAACCCGAAAAATATGAGCGTTGAGGGGTTAATGACCAAGCTTGCAACGTTTACCTCGTCGATAAAGTTCCAAGAATTGGTGGGGATGACCTCGCGAATAATATCGAGGGAAACAGTAGCGAACATTAGCAAGAGACTATTGTATTTACAAATATTAATAATGATAGGATAAGTTTCTCTGTTACAAACGCAAGTCTAATTTTTGTAACCAGAAAAAATGACATAAATCACCTAATCTAATATTTCACAAACCATCCTCACCAAAGTTAAACGGATTCGATGGTATTCTTTCAAGAGATAATTCAGTAGACCTCTTCACTCTTGATTGACTGAGGACCAGCGTAGAAACCGCTTGATAATAGGAAACAAATCGATTAGTTTGCCACGCAAACGTCTACGTGTGACGGAACCACGTGCCGGCAATAAGGTTCACTTAGCGGTAAACGGATGAAACGCTATTCTTTGTTAATTCAGGCACCGGACACTTAAGCGCAAAGGGCAAATAGTATCGGATGAGATGGATGTGATTGCGCACTTAATGCATTGTTAGTCCCTGATGCTTTGTAAGCAAAGCATGGGGGCTGTTATAGTGTTACAATGGCTCCTCCCGTCTCGCCTCCCTTCTTACGACATCGGTGAATTGAATTTCAAGTGGCTGCATCCCTCTAGAATACAGCCGCGTCTTTATTCGTTGGGAAAAAAAGAAGCGGAACGAAAAAAAGACACGACGCCCTCCCTGCGACACTTTAGGGGTGTCTTTTTCACTCGCGTAGAAAATTAGCGCCGGAACGGGTAAACGAGCGTGAAATTGTTACAAATTTTCACGTGAAAAGTCGGCAAACGATACGGTCGACATTTCCTTTTTTATTTAGATTCTATAGGTTTTCGCAATTTTTTTTAAATTATTTAAACACCAGAGGCGATGTTATGTTATATTTTTGGGACTTAAGAACTTTCAGACCGAATTTGACGATTCGTCGAATTCTATGTTTACAATTTATTTTATTACCGTCAGTTTCGAAACAAAGAACTCACTTTTATTTATTTTTCGTGGGAAAAAACTTTTACTTTAGGAATATTTTTTAAATATGTTCTCTTGAAACAGATGTTTTAGAATTCTTATAACAAAAGTTCCATAGAAACAGTATTATAGTTCTTAAGAACTTAGAATATAGTTTCACATTTTTAGTGTTTTTAGGGATTTTTTTATAAAAAAAAAGTATAAGTTTCTTAATTTCCACATTTTGAGTACTTATTTATTTATGTTCTACAAATCTTCAGTAATCAAAACTAACTAAATTATACGTTATCGGACAAGACCCGCGTCAAATGATTAAAATCGTCGTTAACGATTGTCGCAATGCAATGCCATCAATAAACGATTCTCTTATGGACTTCTTGCGGCAGGATTATCGCGCGATAACTATCCTATTAAATTTATTATTAGCGCGGCGTGTCGATAAACGCGATATCTGATAAAATTTAGCGAACAGCACGTCGCTGACGAGATGCCAACGATCAAGCCATTTTCCGCGAAATTTCACGCGGCTGCAGAAAACGCCTCTGTAGCTGCAACCGTGCTGCACGCGGCTGAATGTATTGTAATTAATGCGCAGACACGGAATACTTGGCTATAGGCTTAGTTACACGTTGAGTATGAAACGTCGCTAGAAACATGTATATTGGATCGTCAGGATAAGGAGACAACGTGTCGCAATATGTGCCATACTCTCAGACGAGACGTCTTTCTTTCCGCCATCGATCATTTTGGAATTAGACACCCCTTTCGTTTCGAAATATTTCGAAAGATTTTGGATCGAACGTTTCATCGACGTGTTTCACGGTTGGAGGTCTTTTATTTCAAATTCTTCATCAACTCCAAAGAGATTGGATTTATTTTCTTCCGCAAATATAACACCGTTCCATCGTGTTTGTCCTTTAGAAATGCAGTTCTTAATCTTTTTCTTTGTTTATGTGTGACGAACAACTGTACCATTGTAACAACTATCTTTTTAATTTCCATCGTAAAACTCGGTGGTCAATTTAGGATCTAATTCAGAATCTTTCCTGAAAAATCGAATCAACTCGATCTTTGCAAATATAATATTTACTGAACTCTTATTCTAATTTAACAAATTTTCAAATTCCTGGAATGATTTGCTTTTTTCCCTGATGGTAAATAATTAATAATCTGGTCTCGAGTATGTTATTTTCGCTTTTAACAGTAACAAAAAAGGAGTGGCTCACTTTTTAATTTTTATCCCATTTATTAACAAACAGTATACTGTGCTAATAAAATATTCCATTGTATTTTGTTAGTCGAGCTTCAGAAAATTGGTGGGAGAAAAGATTCACACGTTGCAAAATAATTTTTCAGGTCTCGGAGACGAATGGGGTGCCGCCCCACCACCTATCAACCCCCTAGAAACTGCTATCAAAGAACTGGGTACTCATATTTTGCAAGTAAGTGGATTTTGCTTATGGTTTAAATCTCCTCAAATCAGTATAGTGCAGCATATTACAATATAAGATAAAGAACATCAGTTAAAGCACAATATCAATAATTAGTACAAGCATTGCTTAAGTTTATTAAACGTTTGAAACCATTGAATAATCCAATTCGACTCTGAAGTAATGTAAAATAAAATTGTCAAGGTCGAAACAAAACCCCTTTAGTTAGTTTAATTTTAATTTAACCTAGTTTACTTTTAATTTTATTATTTTTATTATGATTAGTTATTCCTTCGATAATATTTATGTTAAGAGTTACTTATATCTTTAGGAGTATTTTCTGCAATGATTGGAGGTTCAGTGTCAAATTCAAATTATTCAATATTAAGGGCTTTTCAATCAATTTCATATAAAGTTCAATTATTTTTAATATTGTTAGTATTGATTATATTAATAGAAAGTTTTTCACTAGTTGAATTTATATTAAGAATATGTTAAATTTATATATTAAATATAAAGGAAACACAAAATAAATAAATTTAACGTATTTTTAATATAAATTCAATTAGTGAAAAACTCTATTAATATAATCAATACTAACAATATTAAAAATAATTGAACTTCATATGAAACTGATCGATTGTATTTAATCTATAAAAGAAATACAATTAGTAATAAGAAGCATGCACAGAATCAAACGAAAAATAGTTATACTAAAAATTTGTTAAAATTGACATTCCCCCTTTTTCCTATGGGCTCTTCAAATATTATTTGTTTAGCTACAAATATTAATTGCAAAGAACGTGAATCTCAATCTAAGTTTCCCCTGATATTTCAATTCTCTGTTTTCGTAACGATCTTCGTGACGTTGACGTGGCGACGAGGCGTTGGAAATTTCAAACTGAGAATAATTTTGTAGCATCGATTCTGATTGACCGTTTCTCGTTTCAGACCCTGGACGGTTTCATATTTGTCGTGGCGCCTGACGGCAAAATTATGTACATAAGCGAAACGGCCAGCGTGCACTTGGGACTATCGCAGGTCGGAGATATCCCTTCCTTTACTTAATTAATAATTAATAATTTCACGTAAACGCAACGGTTACCGATCATTTATCACGCGATTGTACGCGTAACTGTTTTCGCGAGTGGATTGCAAACTTTGAACATATAAGATCGAAGTTTCGCGTATACTCGGAATCCGCTGACGTAAAGTGTCGATGGGTGCAGGTGGAATTGACGGGGAACAGCATATTCGAGTACATCTACCACAGCGATCACGATGAGATGATGTCGGTCTTAAATCTGCCGCAAAGTCCCGCTGACCTCACGGGCTTCAGTTTCTCACCGCCAAATTCAAGAGGCGAAATCGAACTAGAGCGTGCCTTTATTCTGAGGATGAAGTGCATCCTGGCGAAGAGGAACGCTGGACTGGTCACGGAAGGATACAAGGTAACGCAGCGTAACTTCTTCAAATTATAGTCAAACGTCGGTTCACAAACTTAATTTTTTCCTGAAAGTCGCTCGATATTAGTTTCTCCATAGGATTTAATCTAAAATGGATTATTTCGTTTCTGGACTCCAAACAATTGCTTATTTAACTGTTTACAATAGTACTTTACGCACAAGTTCCTAATACAGAATCAATGGAAACCATTAAATTATTTACTTTTTTCTGTCTCCTGGCACCGCTCGACTTTGCTTCAGGCCCAGTTTGTAACTTGAGACTCTTTGTTTTTGGAAAATTTGTTCGAACCGTCCGTGAACCGAAGTTTGATTGTATTTTAATTATTAGGTTTAACGCGATCGCCATCACGCGACAACTAGAGGATACAGTAATGATTCTTAAAATGAACATTTCTCCGGGGTCGACATATTCATCTTTCGTACAGCAGAGGCGAAATTCAATACCAATATTTACACACAGCGGTGTCGTTGATCCTCGACATTCACGTTTCACTGATGTACATTTTAAGAATCATTACTATATACAAATCGTTGCCGACACTCCAGCTTTCATTATTTTTTAAATGTCGTCTTTCACGCTTTACTGGCACACAAGCAGGATCCCCCCTGTTAGGAGGGATAGAAATGTCCAACTTACGAATCACGCCTGGGGGTCATTTTAAGAATCATTATTGTAGAATGAAACCTCTTTAACCGTGGCTTCGCGTATCAGTGATTTGTCACATTAAAAAGAAAACAATGTGGACGTTAAAAAAGTTTTCCATAATATTTGGAATTGCTCAAACCTTGATGAACAAAATTATTGAATACAAACCTCTTGTGAAACGAAGCGTTAAAGTTACACGAATAATTACGGAAGTATTAAAACCTTTGCAATACCATTATAACCAGTTAAAGGAGAGGAAACAATTTTCAATCACTATATCTTTATAAAAAGTTCCTGTGAAAGAATTTTAAACACTGTGGGTCCTCAACCATCGACATCCTCGTTGCTCGATGAACCAGGTTCATCCAAAATGGATCATAATTGCTACATTTTATTAGTGGATATTATTATTAATTACGTTATTATATAGGGTTTAGTATTATTCGTTTGGATATGGAGGTTTCATTGTAGTTGCCAAATCTGTGACAATTTCATGCATTTTCTATCATATATGAAAAGTTAAATAGTTTTAAAGAATCGTAAGAAGAAAAATAAATTGATAATCACGTGTTCAGATCACGATGTGTTCAAATACTACAATTCCTTATTTCAAAAAACATTACACGACATTGGTAACTGTTGAACACTGGAAACATGTAATCTATCCAACAGAAAAAAATGGTTTCCTGTTCTAAACCAGCAGTACTGTAATTTAGATAACTTAGCAAATCGTAAAAAAGATCAAATTTTTTTAAGAAGAATGACGAACATATACATATGATCTATTTAAGATAGTGATTAAGTGGAATTAAATACGAGGAAAAGTATTACATATTTGATTTCCACTTTCTTCATGGCCTAAACTTGGATAATGTTTTGAAATAACTAATGTATGGTCCAATTTTAACTCTATACTGGAATTTCAAAACAATCACATTTTAGAGCTGAATAAATGTAAAAATTGCAGTAATAACTGCTGGAATGAATTTAGTAATTTCACAATTTATCCAGTGTAAGCGACTCGTGACGCCAATTTAACAAGATAAATTTAATATAGTATAGCTTTGCACGAAATATTAAAAATATCAAGCAAGGAAAATTTTTAAAAATCTCAAATTATAAAACTGATCTAAAGTAAACAATGGTTAAATAAAAATAATTCTTTTTTATATATGAGCTAACTTTGAAGTTTTATTTAAAATAGAAATGGAAAATGCCTATTTGTAAAAATATCACAATCTTTTATTCCCCGCAACGTTATCAGGAAATAATCGAAATATCAATTTATTTTTAATAATAATTTTCAAGTAGAATATCAAGTAAACTAGGAAATAGCAGACACTTTAATAAAGCTTTGAAATTACAGTGTTATTGTTTAGATAACGAATAAATTTCTATTGTTGTCTACAAATACAATTTTAGCTATGAATTAACTAATGCCTTTTTTCTTTAAATCATTATCATTTTATCGTTTTAATAACGCAAAAAGATTTGTAATTTCATCTATTAAATGCATTATTTTGAGTAAAGAATTATAATTTTTTAAATTATTTCATTATAAAGAAATGTGATTTAAAAAATTACTATTATTTATTTAAAAAGTTGAAATGGGATTATGTGATATTTGAAATAGTATTTGAAAAACAGTTATTTCAAAAGTGCCCAGATTTGTGTATGACACGCCGAGTCTCGTGAAAGACCAATGTCACGTATTGCGTATTGCATGACAACGATGACTTTTTATTTTATTTTCGTATAAACAAGTGAAGTATGAACATGTCTGTATTATTCAGAATATTCAGCTTATCTATTTAATACATATTATTCGTAGATAGGTAAAAACATACACTGCAATCAATAACGTTTTCAATTATTCAGAAAGAGAGAACATTTTGAACGCTGTTACATGATAAAATAATGATACTATACTGCTCGAAACATTTAGAAGATTGACAAATTTATGAATCATTGGACAAAATGAATCTAACTTTAGAAATAACAAATAGGGACTTTATTAAAAATCAAAAAAATCAATGAAGTAGTGTATTTAGAAAGATTTTTCAGGTATTTTTCTTCTTTTACGTACAATTTTGAAACAAAATTTGTAAATTAATTATGCGGCTAGTCTAGAAATTAAAACTTAAGGAATGTTAGAAAATTACTTACGAAACTTAATTCTATTTAAAAATCTCTAACGTATATGCTATATTTTGCTTAAAAAATCAGGGATTTAGAAAATACAGATTTTTTTTATTTTCAAGGTTCACATTTGTAGATTTTAAAAATAAAAAATTGAATAATAACAGAAGTAACTGTGTATCTTCGTTGAAATCATTAAAACACAGACACGTCAGAAAAATAAGCTGTTATTTCCTTTCATCTTACATTTTTTACTATTATCATTAGGAACTACGTTTTGTTAGGAGTAAACATTTTTCGATTACTGTCAAATAACTATGATCGACTGAACAGACATACACTGACACTGTATTTTAAAAAATAATCAATCTCAATACTTCTTGTGTTCTTAAGAGAAAGCAGTTTATGAATGTTTTCATATTTTTCTAAAGACTATTTACTATATGTAATTTTCATTTTATATCATACCTGATTAATGTCCTCATAAAGATAAGAGAAAGAAAAAAATTATTAATGAAGCACGTATGCTTATAAAAAAAAGCTTTATTTTGTGTATTTTGATTTTAATATACTGATTAAAAATCGTTTTACTTTTCCTTCTGATTACATTTGGATATGGTGATATAACACAAAGGATATCAAAAATTATAAACTTGATAATGAGAATTTTTCCACGATTATCCGCAAAGCGAAAATACGCTACAATTACAGTTTATTGGCTTTCATAAATCGCGTAATATTCGCGACAAACAAGTCGTTTAAAGCCAATCCGTGAGGGCCAGAAAAGAAGCCGAATGACGATTAGCATAACGCCTAGATTGCTTGCACAGGAAATCATAAAACGAATAAAAATTCGAATGCTAAATAAGAGATAAGGAATGGCGAGCTAAGTAGGGACGGCATTGTCCTGGTCACGTGCGAGTCGAAAAGAAAACGGCCACCAGGTAGATGTTCACTCCTCAAATTCACTCCGCCTGCATCCGTTCTGGTGCAATAAAAACATCGAACCGAGTGAATTTCATATTCGGAATATGGAAATTTACGTCTGCTCCGTTGGAAAATGTTCACTGTTCCTTTGTGGAAATTTTTATTTCGGACAATTTTGTTTCTTCCTCTCGATTCGCTTAACTTCTTGTTTCTCTATGCTCCGAACGATCACTTCCCTTTTTCAGCTTCCGACAAAACAATGCTGACGCGTCCAATTAAATCCTCAACAATCTCTATGCCGAACTCAACTTTAAAGGGCTACTGAATAAATTAATTAAATACTTAATAAATTACCTACATATCATGTTTGATAATAGTTTCTCTTAGTTTGTAGTAAAAAGATTACGAAGTATTTTTGCTATTCGTTCAAAATTGAATTATTTTATTATCTGTTTTTAATTTTAATTGTAATTTGGTTGAGTTTTTTCTCATTTTTCTCATTTATTTATGAATAAAACTTTTATTGTACTGAAACTTTTATTATACTCATTTTGGCACAAACAACAAATTTCACTTTTTCGGAAATAAAAAGAAATTCTAATTAAACAGAAACAGTTATTCTGCTTTAGAAATGTTAAAACTTCTTTCAAAATATTTTCATGATAATAACACTACAACAG
Source organism: Colletes latitarsis (assembly GCF_051014445.1). NCBI lineage: Eukaryota > Metazoa > Arthropoda > Insecta > Hymenoptera > Colletidae > Colletes > Colletes latitarsis. The sequence continues at coordinate 8,654,266 of NC_135139.1, read as the reverse complement.
GCAATTTTAGAACAAATCTAGATGAAATTGATGTTTTGTGATGTTTCTAAAGGAGACAATGCAGATAATTCTGAATTACAAGCAAGTTTCTTTAAAATTGAAACATATAATACAAAAAGAGTCGACTTAAGTATAAATATACTTATTCCTCTATATGTATCCTGTTTTTAATTTCTTAAATAATGCTACTTGAGAACATAATTGAAATTTCTATATTTTTCATTAAAATATTTCTTAAGAAATATAAGTTCTTCCAGAACTTTTATCAATCGAATATAGAATAACTGTTCAAATTGAATTTGTATAACAGAATTAAGGTATTAATGTACTTTAACTTCAAACAAAAAAGAAATAATTCAAAAGTTAAAAGTATAATAAATAACGTTTATTTATAGAAGTTTATTGTTTCATTCAGCCTCTACCTATAGTTATCGTATACACCATTAAAAGAAAAAAACAATGTTTCAAGATAAACTCGTTTAAAGTTTCATAATGTAATATCTAACCGTGTATACTGCTGACGATAACAGGATATAACATGCTTAATAATGAAAATTTCAATAGAGCTAAATTTCATATTAGTTCAAAGACTTCAAAGTATAATTTTATGGATAAATTTGTTCGAGTTTTGCTCAATAAACATTTATAAAAACAAACGGCGTAAGAACCGTCGCTTATGGTCCTTTTCAAATTAACAACATAAATTTTTTTACAAATATATGTGAAATTGAAGAGGAACCTTACAGAAATATTAAACAAATAAAAACTTCCTAAAATTTTACAGTGAAATTCAAAGACTTAAAAAAATTATTTTAAACGATAAGTCTTTAAATAAGCTTTTTTAAGGAAAGTACGAAATCTTTTTTATGAAGACTATTATCCAAAACCCTGCATTAATATCTTTTTGCCCCGTAGAATTATAATATGCATTTATTATTTAAGTACTAATGAATTACGATACCAAATTTGAATTTCGCGTGATAATTTGTTTCTAAAACACACGTTTCTAAAAACGACTCGTTTTATCGCCTGACAGTATGAAACCCTTAAGTCTTGCGACACTGAAGTTTAACGCGTTAAAGACGGAGCTAATTTTGTTTAATACGTTTCAATAAAAGTTCCTTAAAAAAGTGTAAACATATTATTTATATTATATGCACTCCGCAGTTTTAGACAATACAAAATAAAGAAAGGAAAAAAAAGAAAAATAAAAAAATGATTTATAAAAACTAATATTGGTTAGTAAGTATATCTACTATGAGAAGGTGATGCAAAGTGAGGTAAATCGTTCGACCAAGTAGTCATATGCTAACCACTTTGCTCGAATGGACATGTTTCTAGAAGGGGTTAAATAAAACCAAAAATTTATCATTTATTGTCTAACTCTATTATGTCAGGAACACGAGGCGCATTATTATTCACGGCTGACCCGAATTACTTTCATCGATCCGATTAAATCCATCGCCGGATCCAGATTTCGCCAACACTCGGTAATCTGAATTTACGATCGTTAACATCTCCGACAATTCACCGAAATCAGGAAACCCTCGTGTTTGTGGATTGCCTCGTTTCACCAAATGTTCGACATATGTCGTGGCAATAACGACGTCCCGATCGTTCTACTTAACACCGGAAGGGATGGAAACGTATCGGGTTGGAGGGAGGGACAAGAAGGAAGGGACCTGCGACACTTTGCACTTGCTAACCAAAGGAGACAGCCCTCGAGAAGGAAAATGTTTGGCAAATAGCTCGTTCAAGCCCGCAGTGCTATGATGACCGTGGCTCTCGACGAAATCGTACACAGAAGACCCCAATAGGCGTCGAGCAAAGTCATGAATGCAACCCCTGCGAGCTGTTAGGCGTGCCCCGAGGGGGCGCAGGGGGTGCACAGGGGCCAAAGCAGGTTTTTGTATGGCACTTAGATGCACAAAGACCGAATCGTAGTTGGCTTAACTTTGTGGAAGTGCGAGCACGCGTTTTCACGGATTTACGTGTATTGGCAGAGCTCGTCGGTTGGACGAAATGGGATTAACATAACTGAAAATGATGAAATGTAAACGGAAGGTAATCGTTTTTTCGATTGCTTGAATTGTTTGACGTAAAAAGTATAAGAGCAATGTAATATTGGTTTTTCGGTGTGAGCTTTGCACCGTGTATTTATTTTTAACGCAATGTTTCAGACACTGATTCGTAAATACATGTTCATACTTCAGAAGGCTAATCTATGTGTTAAAGGAAGAATGTCATATATACTTTATTCGTAATACGTTATTCGATTATCCCTTATTTTATCGATTGAAATTCTTTTTAATGGGTGCACAATTTAATAATGTCAATCTACTAAAAAAGTTAAACAACATTTTAACGAAAAATCAAAGTTTTATAGCGACGACATAAAAATAGGAGGGGATTGTTAATCCTTCAGTACTATGTTTGAAAATTCAGAACAAAAACCATTTATATGTTAAAAATACAAGTACTCCATTCAAGCCTTATACGGAGTTGAGTAAATCATATGATTGAAACAAAAAACTCTATTTCCGAAAATATAGGTCTCAAAGACCGAGTTAATAGCGATATCCGGTAAAAACACGTAAATAAAGGAAGGTTGAACGAGAAGGGATTAATTATTTTTTATAAAATTTCATGATACTAAAAAAATACTAAATTAAAAAATGTTACTGAATATTAAAAATAATATTACTATCATTATTAGCATTAATATTATAAAATATTATTATTTTTATTATATTATAATACTAATACCAATATTATCTTTAATATTTAGTAATATTTGTTGTATTTTGTATTATGATAAATTTAGTATTTTTTTTAATACCATGGAATTTTATATTATAGTAATAATTCCAAAAAAAAAGCTTATATGGTAAATTAAAATCGATATAATAATACTAATACCAATATTATCTTTAATATTTAGTAATATTTTTTACATTTAGTATTGATTTATATTTTTTCCAGTACCATGGAATTTTATATTATAATAATAATTCTAAAAAAAGAAAGCTTGTTTAATGAATATGATTAAAGTCGGTGCGTAACACCTCGAGCGAGGGTCCCTCGTGAATTAGATAGTCCATCATCAGGAAAGCTCGGTGCACGCGGAGTGTCTCCAGAGTGAAATTGAGCGTAGTCGCGCGCCCTCGTGGCAAATTATTTTCATTCGACGGATATCGCGGCACCCTCGTGTTCCCGTACTCGCGCGTTGCACAGGAATTGCATATGAGAGAGAACAGATATGCAACGCGGGCATACGAACAAGCCTATTTGCTTCACAAATTCCGCCGGCACACTCGAGACGCAGCGAGGAAACGCGAGAGCGCGAATGACGGGTGAACGAGGCTTTTTTTCGTTTCATCGGCCATTTAATTAAGCAGGAATTGTTAATTTGCCAGGAGTGCATCTGTTTCCACCGTGAGAATCCGCACTTCAGTCGCCGCCCGGGGAACCGACCTCGAGTGTCGCACTTATGCTCTATCAGGATTTCTGCATAACGTTAAGAATAATCGTGTGCACATGTGTAACTAACGATAAGTCGTCGTGTCAAGTGTTCCAAGCTTAATTACGACGCTCGGTTTGTATCCCGCCCCCCTCCCTGAAACGTGCTCGTCACCTTTTAATTGTTCCTCAGCCACTAATTAATGTTGATTTCTCGAAGATAACGAACAATTGATATTTTATTATGAATATCAGTAAAAATTGTTATATACGAAATATACGAAAATTATTTTATGAGTCGACAAATCTAAACCCTACACAATAAAATCTAAAAATCCAATTCCTAATATTGCATAAATTACACCAATGCCTCCAAATGTTTTTTCACCACTTTCACTGAACATAATGAAAGTAATCTAAATCCTGGTAAAATGAGAATACAAACTTCTGGATGACAAAAAAAATCAAAATAAACATTGATATAAAATTGAATCACCATGATTAAAGTATCGACTTTGTATGTTGCAGGTCATACACTGTTCCGGCTACCTAAAATGTATCATAGAAGGTCCAGTTGGGCCAGAGTACGAGGATGGTACCGGTAGATGCATCAGAAACGTCGGATTGCTAGCAGTGGGCCATTCTCTGCCGACACGATCCATAACTGAAGTGAAATTACACCAGAACATGTTCATGTTCCGTGCATCGTTGGACCTGAAACTGATATTCGTCGACACCAGGTAAGGAACGAGCGTCATGTATCGTGAACGGCTAACGACGAAACCGGTAGAGATTTTTGACGAGTCATGTTTAGTTGCTCGACGTCTAAAGAGGAGCAGAAAAAGGGAGAAAATCGACGTCGATCGAAACAGGCTAGATTATTTCTGCCGCTGTAATTACGGCTCGGTGTTAAGTTGCGCCGTCGATATTTCGACGCCAGGGGTGAAAGGGTCCTGGGTCGCCGGCCATTAAAATCAGTTTCATGTTACCACGAACGTGGACGGTTCGCTTTATTCTTTACTTTTTCTTTCCTTTTTTTTTTTATTCGCTTCAAATAAATATCCATCATGGACAGGGCTGTATCATGGCAGGATCGTAGGCATGTACACACTGGCAAACGAACACGTGGCGGTGTATAAATACCAGAGGTAGCGCGGGATGAAATTTTATACGCGCCTGGAAAATCGATTCCGCCGACGATGGTTATGTAAACGACGCACAGTAGGTGAAAATCGAGGAAACCTGACCAAAACTCACCGCTCGGCGAACAACCATGAAATTTTATACAGGTTTCAATAATTACAGTCGAGAAATAATTCGAAAACAATCGATACAAAAGTTTTTCGGTTTCAGAGGGTAAATACAATGATGAGTATCTTTTATATGTTGAGTGTTTCCAAGGTTGTTTAAAAGTCAACTTTGTCTTTTGTAAATAAAAAGTTATATATTTATTTACAGATTCTTATTCCACGAGAGAAAAGAACAAATCTTTATATGGGACATTTTTTAAACGCACTTCATATTAAAGAGATATTTAATAAAATCGAATTAAATGATAGTATTATGGGACTAGTATTTATTGGTAGTAATTTGACCGATGATATGTATTTGGAAATGCTAGAAGAAATACTTATATTCTGATCATTTAAGCTTTTGAAAATCTGCTATATTTTCATCAAGATGGAGCACCCCATACGAGGTGTTCGGCCACCCCTGGGAAAAATTTTAATGGGAGATTTTGGAGGCCAAAATAAGACGAAAATCAAGGGTACTACTCTGTTGATTGAGGCTTCGTTAAAAAGTTATAGAAACATTTCCGACTACACAGTATATTTTCGGTAAAGAATTTTTTTCTCGAAAGTACGTAGGATTTCGGAGATAAGTGTATTGACCAAAAATGATTGTAATTGACCCCTGCAACCAAAAATAATTTTTCCAGAATTATTTGAAATTTTTTAATTTAATTTTTTAATAACTTTTTAACAAAGCCTCAGTCAAGAAATTGATATTCTTGATTTTCGTCTTATTTTGGCTTCTATAATCTCCCCTTAAAATTTTCCCCAGGGATAGCCAAACACCCTGTATATAATATTAACAATTCGCTAATGGTTAGATAATAAGTTTTCAAGATAATGGATTGGTACGACCAATTGGTAAAACTAATCGAATGGTCGTCAAGATAGTTTAATCTTTGGTCACTAGATTTCTTTTTTATGGAGACAATCAGTATTTGTAGTGTTTCAATTTAAGAAAGCAAATACAAGTGCACATTGCACTTGCATCGTTGCAACAAAAACATTAACTATAAATTGATTTCTAAAATCGAATTTGTAAAGGATGTGTTCTAGCAGGCAGAACTTACGCAACAATCAACTCTATACACATTCAAACATAATTTAAAATTGTAGTTGTCACTAAAATACTAGCGTACTATCAAAAATACACTTTTGATAATCACTATGAGCGTCAAGAACTTCACTTTGGGAGTACCGTCACTCCAGAAACAGACAACTTTAAAATGAGTTGTGACAAACAGTGACAAACTTATCTTCATTTAATTTCTGGTATTTGTTAGTCAAGTAAATAACAAAAACAGTTATAACGACTATCCATTTTAAAGTTTTGATCAGGTTTTCTTGGTTCTCACAAAACCGTGTAAAAGTAAATAAATGTAAATATTTGGGAATGTTTGTCCCCGTATTAAAAAATACTGTAACGACGTGTATTTTCTCCGCTTTGTTGCAGGGTGGCCCAATTGACAGGGTACAATCCACAAGATCTGATCGAGAAAACTCTCTATCATTATGTGCATGGATGCGACACGTTCCAGCTAAGACAATCTCATCGAATATGTAAGTACTGGTTTGCAATAAAATTTGAATTAAATAAGTTTTAAAGGGTTAGACCGACAGAGCAAGTCACACACTTATCTTTATCAGTTTATATCACGTATTGACTTTCGATGTAGGTCTTCCTTAGAAGAAACAACCATATATAAAAATAATTAATAGAGATGCATACGTCACAGTACTTTCAAATACGAATATTTGTATATTAATTACAAAATTTATGGTGTACATTAATAATCTCGTTTACGTATGAATACAAATATCTTATTTAAGTTCTTCTATATTAGAAAAGACAAAAGAAATGTTTATTTAACTTTTTTTATTGGAATTATACAACACTACCTACTAGTTTTTATTTCTTCTCGTGTATTATACCAATGAAAGCAGATCAAACTTGCTGTATATTTTTTATTCTGTTTGAACTCCTATATCATCCCTGTAGAAGATGAAATGTATACCTGTTACACCCTGTATATAATTTCACTGAAGAAGACCAAAGTACTAGGCATTTACTGAATGAAATAAAATAGGTTTTAAGCGTATTAGCACATACTTGCACGTTTAGTTTTCAAATTATTTTAAATACTATACCACGGAGGAAACGACTACATTAGTAAATCAATATTCAAAATTACATTTTTTAACGGTATAACATGACAATACCGTCAAAATTGATAAATATCATGGGTCAATATCAGTTTGAATTTTTGATTATTTCAAATAAAATAATTCGTCTTTCAAAAAGTTAAAATAATAGAAGAAAAACATACTTCCACAGCTATTAAACTTTGATGTCCAATTCATTAATACAAGTAGATCGTTATTCATATTTTTCTGTATCAAATAAGATAATTCTTCTATATTTAAAATTATAAATAAATGTTTTGTGCAAGAGTCGAGAGGTTTTAGATATTGGCATCGTATAATATAAGATTTCAGTGGTCGTAAAAGAAATGACATACGTAATAAAAAATATATAATATTAAAATGTGGTACTCACGATGAAAATACTAATTGAGTATGACTTCCTACAGAAAACAATAAAAGAATGTATTACACATGAGAAGATTATCGACTTCTGTGAAAATAACTTAAAACACTTTATTTGTGCCACACAGTATAACGTACAGTATAATTAAACGTTAATTATAATTGAAATAATAATAATTTTAGCATATATTGTTTCGTGAAATGATCCAACTTTAATTTCTATCGTGAACAATTACGTTAACATTTTAAATTGAAAATTATTTCGATTTTAAAAGTATTCTAGACTTCTTAACCACTTTAAAGGCAAATCATTTTATTTGAAATGAACAAAAATTAAAATGTCTAGCTACATATTTTTCCAAATTGCTCTTTTAAGTTTGCTTTGTAAAAATATAACTAAAAATATCTTTAAAATAATTAAAATCGAATAGAAAAACCAAAAAGTTGCCAATACGTACGTACTGATATACCAGAATCAAGAAAAATACCGTTAAATTTTTTGTTTCAGTTAAAATCTTTGATTTACGAAAGTCAGTATTGCCCCTAATGAACAACACTCAAATTAGAGTTTGTGTTTCTTAAAAATTCAACATATACAATATTATGTTGATTGTCAATACAGTACGTTTCATGGTCTCGCGTCGTTCTAAATATCACTGTTTTTGGAAAACACCTTGGGAATGAGATTTTTGTGTTACTTTAAATGTTACTAGATAGTGGTAGATAAGTATAAAATGATCAAATTATATTGTTCAGTATATACAAACACCATCTGCAAAGGATCAATCCTATTTGGTGTATCATATCTGAGATAGACAGGATTGTCAACACTAGTTAAAAAACCATGATTTAATTCATTTTTAAGAACGTTATTTACGAGCGAAAAATAACTCGATAATTTTAAACATAGGTAATTCATCAATTATCCGTACAAGGGGAAAGATCATCTACTGACCACTCTCGTAGTATACAATGTAAATTAAACAGTGTTGTAAACTATAATCATCGAAAATGTTGGTATAAAAATTAGAGAAACAAGATTCAGGCTATAAATGTAATAAAGAATGTGTAATTATCTTAACATCTGTTGATGCTTGAGGAAATCACAAGTTTCCTTCACTTGTGATTGGTAAATCAGGAAATCAGAAACAGTTAAAAATGTTTAAAAAAATGTCATACTTTTTCCTTTGGATCAGAACCAGGTCTGCATTAATTTTTGAAATTTTAAAGAAAAAATATATGTAAGTAGAATACATTGCAGTTTGGCTATGCATACGCTGATGAATTCTTCACTAATGAAATATATTACTGAAAATAATATACAATATAAAATAGTATTAGGATTTCTTGGTAATTAAAGCCAAACACTCTTAATAATAATACAAAAAGCTTAACTAATTTTGTCATCTTGAAACTAATTCAACACGATTAGGAGGACTCGACGAAATCGTTGAAATAGATGAGGATAAATTGTGCAAACGCAAATACCAACATGGCCGCCCTTTAAAAGAAATATGGGTTTTCGAGTGTTTCAAATGAGATTCTTGAAGGTTTGTATCAGTCGAGAATAGAAAAACAGAATCACTTTTACAACTAATCAAAGAGTAAACAAGTATGCATGTTTTGTACTAATATATTTTCCTCAATATCTCGGATACTGAAATAAATTTGGTTTTGATATAAAGGAAAAAATTTCTTAAAATATCACCTGTAAATTCACTTGTTGTTGTTACAACAAAAATTAATAATAATATAGAACATGCAATGAAACAACTATGCTCCCTCTCAGATTAAAGTCCTCTCTGACTGTACCTTCCAAGATACGTACAAATTACTAAGAATAGAAAAAGTAGCAATCTCTAGAATAACAATTGAACACGCAAAAACTACTCACTCACACATTCTATCCAAGTAATGTAAACGTAACAATTATTATAGACCACCTACTTCTCCACTACCCGAAAAACAGAACACACCTCAATCTCTTTAACATGTTCACTGCCAGATCAAAACCGTATAATATTCTGCAAGACTAAAATTTTGATTTTAGACTATTGTAAACTACCAGCGTCCGTGAGAAGTTGGCTATCGGAAAATCGAAGCAGGTTAAAACGTTCATGTTTTGGATTAAATTTAATTTTATAAACACTTGATCTGATAAACAGTCAAATGTGAATTTGACCTACACTGCAAGCAAATTACCAGTATACAGTGTGTTTGGCCACCCTTGGGAAAAATTTTAACGGGAGATTCTAGAGGCCAAAATAAGACGAAAATCAAGAATACCAATTTGTTAATCGAGGCTTCGTTAAAAAGTTATTAACGTTTAAAGTTCCGCCTGTAGAACGGCAATATGCAAATAGCTGCGTGCATAGGATAGTGGTTCTCACTCAGCATGAGAAACTCTACTTAGTGACGTATCGGCAGCCTCATAGTTTTGTGAGTGAGAACCACTATCACGCGTACGCAACTGTTCGCAGATTGCAGTCTTACAGGCGGAGATTTAAACGTTAATAACTTTTTAACGAAGCACCAATCAACAAATTGGTATTCTTGCTTTTCGTCTTAGTTTGGCCTCTAGAATGTCCCATTAAAATTTTTTCCAGGATTAGCCAAACAGCCTGTATATTAGAAGACTCGTTTCCAGTGGAAAAATCCAAACGGGTGAGAGGGGGTAGCTGTGAACGAAAATAGGCCTTATTCTCCTTGTTGTCGCGCGTAGTCCGAAAACGGTCTTGGAGACGTCGACGTGGTATCAGAGTGCTCGAAGAAGAGGCTCTCGTGAGGCCAGAAGCAGCTGACGCTGCTTAACTCGACGGCGCCCTCGCTGACGAAATATCCTTTGATCTTTCCTTTTCTCTCATCCTCCGTGTCCCGACTTTCGAGGAGAGGCAGCGGAGCAAGTATAACAGCGCATTTTCCTTCTTCTCTTCTTTTTCTTCGCCGCGACGCTCCGCGCGCCAACATGTTAAAGCCTAACTATGTGCATACGTAGTACATACACGGTGTACATTATTGATTGAACAATGCTGCTACGACGCTACGAGAGTAAAAGAGAGACTGTCTGCGTGTACGTGTCTATGTGTGAACGTCAGCAGCACGAGAGTGGATAGAAAGAAGAGAGATGGAGGGGGCAAGGGATTGGGTAGAAGAGGGCAAGAGAGGAGGAGGCTGTTACTGCTATCACTGTTTGAACAGACTCGCAGTTTCGCGAGCGCAACTCGAAGGGAGCCTGACATAATGCCACTAATGTCTGCGCCTGCGGATTGTACGATCGACGTTACGCCCAAAAATTTTCTTTGCGTCGAGCTCTCTTCGTCGCAATCTCCACCGAGATCTAAATCCACTAACAAATTACCTTCTGCGTGAAATTTCTGTTTATCTTCGAAGAAATTATAAAAGAAGATTGCCTCGACTGAAACGATATAAGCTACGGTAATGATTCTTAAAATGAATCCCATACGCGATTCCTAGGTTGAACGTTTCCGTTCCAACCGGGAGGATCCCCCTTGGAGCCAGTGAAGAGTGAAATTCACGATACGAGTTGGGGTGCCTGCAACGATTCGTATAAAAAACAAAGCTTTTTTTCCACTAATTGTCCTTTTCTTCGGGTTGTCGACTACGGCCGTCGGCAAAAGATAGAGGCGACTTTGACAAGGAGAAGGCAAGGCCTTCGGGTTACCGATTTTGTTAAAATTTTGAACACTTCTAGATTTAGTTATCCGGTTTAAAAATATATAACGTTATAGGGGCAGATAGTTAATAAGTTTTGAAATATTAATGATTAAAGTTTCATTATTATCTACAAATATAATTGTAATGTATCGAGTGTCAATTGCTACTATGGGGTGTGATTGTAAAAAGACTCCTACCCAGTAGGTCCCAGTTTGATTCCCGATACTACATAATGTTTTTTTCTCTTAATATAGCTAAATTTGAATAATGAAATTCACACATAAAAATGCTAACTAACGGGTAAAGTGGGGAAATCGAACACTTGTACCTACTGGATAGGAGTCTCTTACTTTACTATCACGTCCCATGGTAGTAATTGACACGTAATAGATTAAAATGATATTTGTAAATAATAATGAAACTCGTATCATTAATATTTCAAAACTTATTGAGTATCTGTCCTATAATGTTATATATTCTTAAACCAGATAACTAAGTCTACAAGTGTGCAAAGTTTCAATAAAATTGGTAACCCAAAGGCCTTGTTCCCTCCTTCTGAGTATAAATATCTACTGTAGCGATGTTCATTTTAAGAATCGTTACTGTAGACGGTAAGACGTTAAAATTCTCTAAAATTTTGTTTTTTTTTGTGTTTTCAGTGTTGTACAAGAGCCAAGTGACGACCAGGTACTACAGGTTCTTAACGAAATCGGGTGGGTGGGTCTGGATGCAATCGTACGTTACGATCGTCCACAATTCCAGAAGCTCTAGGCCGCACTGCATCGTGTCGGTTAACTACGTGTTGACGGAACCAGAGAGCGCAGACTTGGTGCTGAATTGCGAGCAAATATCCTCGTGCTCGAGCCCAGGCAATCCCCCCAACACGCCGTTGGATACCCCGACGGTCAGCGGAGGGGCGAACGATTTGGAGAATCACAGCCCTAGTCCTCCGGCGTATCGAAACAGAACAAAAGAACCGCCGGATAACGATTACGCGGTCGGCGCTGGTTACCCTAATCAGGAGTACATCGGTTCGACAAATCACAGCCATTATATATCGTCGCCTTACACCGCAAGTGTAAATGGCAACGCTCACGAAGACAGCTCCTATTACAGCCCCGACCTGTTCTATCAATACGGAGGTAAGGATACTTTAAACGCATCGAAGATTGCGACTTTTATCAGTAGACTGACGGATGTTTATACATCTTGCAAATTTTGCACTTAATATGCAAAAATCTAAGGAATACTTAAAGTAAGATACGAATTATGTATTATACAGGGTGTTCGGCCCCCTCTGAGAAAAATTTTAATGGGAGATTCTAGAGGCCAAAATAAGACGAAAATCAAGAATACTAATTTGTTGATCGAGACTTCGTTAAAAAGTTATTAACGTTTAAAGTACCACACATTCTTGAATTTTTTTCTCGAAAAGGCGTAAAAATTCGGGGGTATGTCTATTCACCAAAAATGATTGCAATTGAGCCCCGCAACCAAAAATAATTTTTTCAAAATGATTTCAAACTTTTTAATTTCGTCGAAAAATTTCTCCAGCTGCCCCCTGTCGATTTATTTTAAAAATTCGTTTTTGATTTTTAATAATTTTGGTTGACGCTGTGCAGAAAAGTTGTTTAATATTTTTTTGTAGATATCCGTGAACTCTACTTCTCCTCAAAATTTCAAAGAAATATATTCACTATTGTAGGAGTTATGGTCATTTGACAATTGGACTATTTTTATGTGGTTTTTCTCATTTTACGGGGTCAAAGAACAACTTTTTCAACATTGTTAGAATTTCTACATATTCTACGCCAAAATGCGCGTTGTTTGCTTTTTTAAACATTAAAATCGTCCAATCCGTTCAGGAGTTATGACATTTTAAAGATACGCATGAAATTTCGGGGAAGCATTTCTGGCCTCATATTAGATTTTCGATAAGGAATTTTTTTCTCGAAAATGCGTAGGATTTCGGGGGTATGCGTAATGACCAAAAATGATTGCAATCGACTCTTACAACTGAAAATATTTTTTTTAGAACGATTTGAAAAATTTTTTTTTCGCCAAAAAATTTCAGCACATACCCGAATTTTTTTCTCGAAAGTGAATAGGATTTCAAGAATATGTCTATTGATAAAAAATGATTGTAATTGACCCCTGCAATCAAAAATGATTTTTTCAAAATGATTTGAAATTTTTTAATTTAAATTTTTAATAACTTTTTAACGAAACCTCAATCGAGAAATTGATATTCTTGATTATTGTCTTATTTTGTATTTATTTTGTATTGTTATTTTGTATAACACCCTGTATTTAAGAGTTAAAGCAACCCTCTACAAAGCTCCTATTTCATTAATTCTATTAATAAAAATATGAATTTTCATAAAGATCCGCAGTCTAATTATCAGTCATGGGAGTAACGACACGTCTTATATTTTATTTTATTAAAATTTTACATTTTAGTATTACATTAATACAGTGGACGAATTTTGCATGAAGACACTACTGTTTTTTAATAATAGGAAAGTACTTTGTTTATAGCATTAAAAATAGGTTAAAACGTTAGAGAAATAGTAAACAATAAAAGACCTATGTTACAAACACGAAAGATCGTTATATTCATTTGGAAACAAAATAGAATGTTATTATAATTATGTAAAGAAATAGCGAAATTCGTATAGAGACAGTTGACTAAAGTATTGTATAAAACAACGACTATAACATTAACCCTTTGCAATCATTTGCACCCTTTGCACTTTTTTCCTCGCAAAATTTTAAACTGCTTTATAATTTATATTTTATTCGTTAATAAAGTAATACCAATTTGTGGTATTAATACATCGCGTGTCGTTCCTTCTATGACCAACCGGTTTTTAATTTTACCAGTGGAGAAACGCAACTCGTTTTGCAGATACTTTAAACGCTAAACAGAAACATTCGCGAAGTGTCGTCTCTTGATTTTGATGAAATTGTGCAGGTTTAGACAATGGCTAAAAACAAAAAATATTTATTTAACAGCAATGATTTAAGTTTAAGTATAAAATTACTCTCCAAAATTGCATTCCTATATGTACTATTTTAAAAGAAGATTTTCAAACAAAATTTTGATAATTTTTACAAAAAATAACAGAGTATACGTATCACGAACAAATAATCAATAAAAAGTAAAAAAAATCAATTTTTTCACTTTTATTCTCAATTTTGTAATAAAATAGAGAGCTATCTTTATTCTAAATTCTTCACCGATTTTAAATATTTTTTTATTCTGTTCTGATATTGTACACGTATTCGCGTAATAAATTATAGCGAACACTTTCGGGCGATAATAGATAATCAGTCGTTCGTGCGTAATACGGTAGTGTTTACGAAAGTAAGGATATTTTATTCTATGGCATTTAGTTATTCTGCGAAATGTTTTTATTCGATTTCATAAAGTAATTTAGATTTCTCTATATTCTACACTTCTCGTCCGGAATACTATTTCATAGAAATGTTTGATCTTATTCTTTATATTTTGGATAGAAATGTTATTCATTGAAAAAATATTTTAAACATTTATGCAGTTAGTTAACAATCGGATCTTGATTGGTTAACAATCGAATGTCATTGCTTAACTAAAATTTCAAATATACTTAATTTGTACTTATTATATCTACTCCAATACTTTAAATAACAAATAATAAGTAAAAAATACATTACTTTTCATATTTGGATTAATATAATAATCTAACAGAACTATTACATCTGAAAAACTCCTAAGAAGTTGTTTCCAAGTACGCAATCCATGAAAATCAGATAATTCTAAATCTTTCGTTGTTCTTTTTGGTATGTTTAGAAATATTTCTTGCCTTTGGAATTTATTATTTTACGCTACTCGTTTGTAATGAGAAGAATCTAACAGCAGTTGTGCGATTGGTATTAGGAAAGTAGTTAGTTTACTAAAATTGAAAACCATGATAAAAATATTTTCTACTTTAAACATACTTTGTTGAACTTGAGATCTAAAAAATTTGATACGTTCCATTGAGAGAATATATATGAGTAAAATATTGTAATCTAAGTATATGTGTACAACTTCAGAGCCAGTTAAAATGTTTCACCCTTTAAATACTTTATTTTTCACCACTCTACAAAGCTGCAAAGTTTCATAAAAATCGGGAATGTTTAACCGACGATATCTCAGACGTTTCCCTAAAATTTTCGTTAAAAAAATTAACAAACAAATTTATTTATTCCAGACATGCATCAAGACCCTCTTGCGACGGTGCAACAATCACAGGAGACGCAACATCCGCATCTGCTGCACCACGCCAATTCCTTGACGAACCTCCAGCAACACAGTCCCCAGAATGCTCAACAGAAACGTCAACATCCCTCTCACCTCCTGCATCACGCGACATCCCTGACGAGCCTGCAACAGCCGCAACAGCACAGCCCTCAAAGTACCCAGCAAAAGAGACCCTACTCAACCTCCTCCAGTTCCTGCGGCAGCACGGATGCCATAGATACTCATTTACCAAGTCCGTTGAGTCTCCACTCCCTCCCACCTAATTACCATCCTCACCATCGTCACCACATCCCCGACACAGCGCCGACCAACCTCAACGAAGTCGGTGGCGTGATCATGTACCCGAATTGTGTGTTCAACAACAACGACAGCTACAATACCGCCGCGAACGCGACGGGCAACCTCCAGCACCACGAGACGCCGTATCAGCCTCACTCGGGTCACCACAGCGCCGGGAATACACCTGTCAAACACTCCCAGCATCACTTGGAGCCTACGCCGACCGGTTACACCAGCGTGATCGTGGATTCGCAACAGTACAGTCCCAGCTCGGTACAGGATCTGCACGCGCACCCTCATCAATCGGCCCCGATCGGAGGCGATACGCCGCCATTGGTGATCCATCATCAACACCGTTACGAGGCCCATCACCAGTTCGTTCACTGACACCAACTGGAGGTGCCCTGCGCGTAGCACCTCAACACCAATTGCGACGACGAGACGTGCTATCGCGACACGTCCGGGCATCAGAATCGTCGCGCGGACGACAGTCTGGAGCATCGTTCGGGCGTCGCCGATTGCGCCGATCACGGTGCCGAGTCGCAGCAGTACGGTGGCCTGACCGACGCCCACGACGGCGAACAGGTTCACCAGGTGAGTGCCGGTTTGAGGACGTACGCCACCGAGCCGTCTGTCGCCTACATTGCGCCGTACAGAAGGTTGTGTCAAGGGAAGTGTCGAAGAACGTGGAAAAGCTATTTGTTGTAGTTTTAATTATAACAAAGTAATATATTTAATACGGTTTAGACTATACGCGAAGAGTCGCTGGCGTGTTTACAACTCGGCTGACGGAACAAAAGCGAAGGAGAGTACAAAGCCGAATATCGGAATCTCCGACCGGTTAAGGATCACGTGACACTGTGCGTAGAGTTTACGATTATGACAAATAGGCGTCACGATTAGTCTGATTGCAACACTATTGAGTCCTTGAGAATGAGGATGCTGCAATTTCACTCTGAAGATTGTTTGAAATGGTTGTCTGCTAGATGACTCGTTTTCAAACATGTTTTACGTGAGAGTAAATAGAATTTGTGGCACTCGTTGCTTCGAATGGTGTTAGAAAAGCGTGGATATTGCTATTTACCTACACCTATGAGAAGCAACTTAAGAGATACGAACAGTATTTTTGTTTTAATAAAAACAGTAATTTATTTTATATTTAAATTCTTAAAGGGCAAGCCAATAATACCAGAATATTCGACTATAGGCGTCTCAGTTACTTAATTGTGAAATTAAAGCGAAACTATCGACTAGCAATCACACGGTAACTGAAAGTTTTGCTCCTATTTGTTTCTATTTCGTTTAATTTAGTTTTTTTAATATAAAGTTTGTAATAGATCTATGCCATCGTAGCAAACTTCTATTAAATATATATAATTTCGTATTCAAACATATATTAACATTAACATAATTCTAACAGAAAATTATTGATAATTTTCAAATCAAATATGAGAAAAGGGGGCTGGACCCTCAAAAGAGCATAACTTCGAGCCATGAATATTCGAATGATACCCTACTTTAAAACATAGATCATGGCAATATAGATGTCACACATGCATAGGGTCACTTACTAATAATTTACTTGATCAAATAAATTATTTTTTGTGTTTTACAACCAGGTCCTCGGTTCTTACATCTGGTTGGAGCAATCACCATGACTTTCAGGATGCTTTAGCAACCTCGCTATGACTACGATTCAAAGAAATTGAAGGACATAAGAATTATATATTCGAAAATGAATAATTTTCGATATCTGCCTATTTTTAATTGCCTAAAATCAGTAACTGATGAAGCAACCCCCTAGTATTTGATCAAGAAAGTTTAAATATCCTTATCTTGTGGTTTACCCAATGTTATGTAGACAAACTAAACGAATATAATTTATTTTTGTGTTTACAATAAACTTCACTTTATAAAATGGATAAAGTCAGAAAATGAATAAACTTTATTTAAAATAATGAAAAATCATAAAATGAATCTTATAAAAATGGAAAAATTTACAAACTGAAAAAGTAGATGAAATGTTAGATTAAAAAGTGCAGCTTTTTGCAGAAATGAAGTTATAATAGCGAATAGTTTGGAGAATACATAAATTACTAGCGAGACGACTATAATGATTTCACGTCTAAACTTTTCATTTTTATCGTGAATCCTACGATTATATTTTTCAATATCAATACATTTAAAATACACAGTTTGCAAAAAATAAAAAGCACAGTGCTTTCATCAAACTGCTAGTAATCACATTAATAAAATAAATTAAAAGTGTCGAGGACTTAATGTCAAAATTAAATTTGCCTTATGATACTCTCATTCTCAAGCGGTCAACTGTAACTGGCACTTTATAAAAAAATTCGTAAAAATACCTAAAAATATATACAAATTCTGCGAAAAACTCTTAGCATCGAATTCGACCAAAGAAATAAGATTAACAAATTTGTATGACGTGTAATAGACTATTTTGTGAATCCGAGAATTGGATCACGGACTGTTGAGCGACGAGGTGCCAACGATAGTGCTAAAATTCAGTGTTTGTGGCAACAAGAATAACATTTCTGCTGTCGAATTTACACAGCCTACAAAAATTAATGTACAATCGATGTACTCAATGGAATTTAAAAAACCGATCAACGGTCTACGTTCTTCGATTTGTTATCCTTGGATCTGTTACTTATACTTTCTTCACATATCAAAGTCAAGCTCTATTACAGGGTATGCCAGTCAGGCATCACATTTACGGAGGCCTCAAAGTCACACAGTACAGATAATTTAAAAAATTTTGTTAATAAGTACTGTGTTTGGTACAAAGAGCAACATTACTGCATTTCGTCTCGGTGTTGTTAGGTAGACCTATTTGTAAGATTTATTAAGCAGATCCTCAGACGTGTTGATATTATTTTTAGAACAGCCTCCAATTAATAGGTTGTTAGTAGATAATTAGTTTGAATCATTCAAACAATTATTAGTGTCGTGTTTAAGGTAGGATATGGTATATGAGCATTAGTGATGAATCAAACTAACTGGTACGAGACAAAAGGTAATAATATTGCTCTGTCACGCTAGCATTGTACTAAAAATATTACTTATTACGTAAAAAAATTTTTTTAACGTGCTGGAAATTTCTATAAGAGCGTGAGAGGCCTCTAAAAGATAAATAGCCTCTCTCAATCCCTGAAAGACCCTAATGAAAGTACTTTCTCGTTCGAGGCATATTGAGTTTTCGCGAAAACGAACGTCATAACAACGCGATGACAATGTTAATTACTTAAACATTCGTACGAGTTAAGTATCGTGTTCGACTACCTTATAGTAGTCACAAAAGCGTGACTTTTGTTTCGGGTAAAGATAGTGACATATCTTTAATCGTCGTTTTGATAATCGATCTGTTATTTATATTCGAGCTCGTTTCTTTATTTCATTACCAAACGATACTCGCAAAAAATAATTACTTCGATCATATATTTAATCGAAATTAATTAATTTAATTTACATAATACCGCCGATAAGAGGATCGATCCATTGAATTCGAAGAGGGCTATTCGAACGAAATTCGATGATCCACCGAAGAATATGAAGGATCTCGAGACTCGAATGTCAAAATTAACGAGAAGTATTTCTGCAGAATTCACGCTGGACGTGTCGAACAGAAATTCCGCTGCTCGCGAAGAAGGTAGCAAAAACGTGTATAATCTCGTACGAATCGATACACAGAGTGTTTTGCAAGCACGAGTAAACGTAAGCTCGCCGACGGATCTAGTTTACAGGCGTTGTTTCTGTAAATAACATATAAGAAAAAAAAAATGGAAAACGACGTCGAATTGTTTTTAAGATATCAGCATAACGCGATGTACATAATCGTAGACGTTGTAAATTACGTAGTCGACGTAGCTCTTAAGACGTGTACATATTTGATATTTCTTATATAGATCCGAAGACTGACCGGTGCTTGTACCAACCGACCAAAGAAACGCGCCCTTCTTATTGAAAAAAAGAAAAAAGTAATAACAAAAAATATCGCTATTATTATATTTTTATTCGCGTTCGTTCGAACACGCGCAGACCGAATCGAGTACATACTTACACTTGTGTATATAGCGTATCCCGAAGGCCACCCGGTACAATTAACCGTCGAAATATTTTATTATTAACATCTAGTAACCGTTCGAACTGTTTTCCTCGGCACATATCTGTACGAGGAAGTTATTATCGCATGTATAAAACGCGTGTACACATAATATCGAGGCGAACCTTATTATTATTTATATTCGATGTAAATTGAGCGCGGTACAATTCGTAGCGAGTGGATATCACCGCGTTGTACGATAACTAGAACGTAAGCAATGTAAATATTGTAAAAGTATAGCGCGCGCTGCATACCTACGCGAGAAAATATAATCATATTTTCCTCTGACGTCAGTTCATCTTATTGACATTCGTCTTCGACGCGAAACCTCTTTACATTTTGGGAAAAAGAGTTAACACGCTTCGAAATTTAATTTTTGCTCGTTAAACATTACAAGTTTAATTTCTTTGATATTCTTTTATATTTCTACCTACTTTATTTTAATACAATTATTGGAGAAACGAAGAAACGAGAATAATGTGACACTTAACTAAACACTTAATTAATAATGTTTAATACCTAATATTTCTTTTAATCACTTCGTTTACGTTCAATAGCTGAAATTATTTTTTTTCGCAAAAATTTATACTGTTTTTGCTCTAGATTCCCCCACTCATCCTGAACCACTATTTCAAATCACTAATGTTTTCAAACTATCTGCCATTTTATAATATCATTCTTCACCATCTTGTTTCCATATATACCTGAATAACTCGCTTTTTTGTAATTATAGAAAAAAAAGTGTTTTTTGTTGTTTTTTTTGTACGTAGAGGCGTAGAGAAGATATAAATGTCAAACTTGTTTTTTTTAAATGGCATGATATAAGTTTTTGTATATCTTCTTATAAAACTTTTTAAGACAAATGCAGTAACCCATAAATGAAGATCGTTCAAGGTTCCTATCATTTTTAAATAAATATTGTGGATGATATTCAAGACATCATTATAGAGGCATGCCCAAAGATGTTAACGTACTACAATACTTATTTTCTTCAGTATATAGCACCGAATACAGAAAAATGTATGGTGTGTTATCTTTTTGTCCTGAAGTGTAGTCGACAAAATTCATTTTCGATCGAAAGTTCTTGGTTAAAGTTAACAATGTAACCAATCGAATCGAATCTTCTATTAGGAAAAAATAATTACTCGAAATTTCAAAGATTACCTAACGCGTCAACTTTTGCAAAAGTAACAAAAAAATGTTGGTTTTAAAGCGAATATACAAAATGTTTCGAAATAATGGAACTAACTGCTTATATCTCGAAATGAACTTTTTAATTTCTTTTGTCTTATCGTCTTGAAACACCCAGTATGTTTTCAAGTGCCTTTGCTGGCCAGTTTTAAATAAAAATAATGCCACGTTCACTGAGAAGAGGTCCTATCGTCAATCTTGCAAGCAATATTTAATATTCATTAACATCAAAACAATTTATTCTTTCATAGTCGTTTTCAATTAAAACGGTCATCTTTGTATCTAACAAAAATTATTTTAAAGTCTATTATTTTAAATACGAAAACGAATTAACCGTTAGATAGTTAGCTGTATGATTTTTCTTTTTTGATTCTTTGATTAAAATTGTTTTAACACATTGTCGACCGGTCAAGTTTTCCAGAAACGAACGTCTGCGACAGGTTAATTTTCATAGAAGTTTGTGGAAACGGACACGTTTGAGTAAATATTAATAATTTTATTCGCATATTTACATGAAATTTGAATTATATAGCTGTTTAAACATGAATGAACTCGCCACCAGTCAACAATGTGTTAACGTTTGCAAACAAAAATACATTTTTAATAATATATGAATAAATAAGTTTGTCGTTAAACTAGTATGTGACTTATAATGAATATAAAATTATAAGTATAAAACAATTTCTATAAACCGTCTTTCGAAAGAAAGATAATATTGTTATTATTTATCTAACATTTCGTAATTTGGGAAATATAGCAGTAATCAATCCAAAAATATATTAAAGATGCAATTTATTAGATCTAACAACCGGGTGATGGTATAACATAATACAATTTATTTCTCTTTGGATAATATTAATATTTAATCTTGAATTGCATGTCTAGTTTGGAAACTATTGATTAATTAATATAAGTATATTTTAAAAGAATATTTTCGATTTTAAACAAAATAACAAAACGGAGCTAAATTCTGGTCGAAAACACTTACAAAAAAATAAGGTTGTTTGGTATAAATGAATATTAAATATTATGATACTTTTGTTATTTTTTGAAAATACTAACAAACATAAAAATACCATTGTTTAATTTATATCATATTTTTCTATAAAACACAACTAATCGGATAAATTAAGATATGCTTTTAAAAAAGATAGTATTTTAGATTTTAATGAACTGAAAAATAAATTACGTTATTCGTTCAGAAAAATAGAATATTAGGTTTTAAAGGCACTATTCTGTTATTGATTTATCAAAGAAGTAAGTACCTGTCAGAAATCATTTCGAGCAATTTTACGACGAACAGGTTTTCAACGGTTTATTGATGTTTGCACTTTGAATACCTGCATACGGGCCATTCGACCATTCATCAGCAGTTTACAGGTGGCAGGATTTTCTTTCCATCGTGGGGAATTCCCATTACCTTCAATCTGTTTCCCTGCAGGTACCCATAAAAGGCAGATAACGCTACCGGAGAGTAAAGCGTATTTTCTCCCTACTAAATTATGGAGATTAAGCCAAAACATACGGGCTGGTAGAAAGTACTCTCCAATATCCTACCAAAGCCGTTAGATGGTTTACGATGCACCTTAAATTACTTATATTCGGTACGAAGTATTTACCAAAGTTTGTAGAAAAATTAACTGAACTTCGAAGAATCGATTGCTTTTAATATTGTGATTCTTTGATAATATTGAAAATAAAACTTTAAAACAAACAATTTCTTTAAATTATAGTACAAATATTAATTGAAGTCTCCGAAATATGTTTAATCACTTTTCACTTGGCAATATATTTCTGAAAAGATTGCATTTTTCTGCAAGTATCTTGTCTTTAAAATAAAAAAGTTATAAAAGCAATTAAATATTCAAGCTGTAGTCTAAACAGAAAAGGCAGAAGACAGTCTAGACAGAAAATGTCTTTTAGGATGAAAAGATAAATTGCATTTTGCTGGAATTAATGATACGTCATTTTATTTTTTCAATTATTTACAACGATTTCTCATAAAACGCTTGTTTATATGAAGAGTAATAGTCTATTTACAGCAATTATCAAAAATTAATTTCTAATATTTTTAAATGTTTCAGATAACTGTTTTGTATTACAAAAATCTCATACGAAAATCAAAAGATTATAGACAAACTTATACAGTAACAATTGATGTATATTGTCCACCTGTACGAGCAAAAAATGTATCAAGTAAATCATTACAAACAAATTCTTTCATATTCAAAGAATCCAATACAAAATTCAGGGGAGGTTATTAATGCATAAAACTAAATTGCAGTAATAATAATGGACACACGTTATGCCAGTTAATTTTAATTCGTCTGGATACGTGGTCACTCGTATAACTAAAATGTATCAATTAAATCGTACAGTATGTAATGTTTCAAATAAATTCATTTGCATTCAGAGAATTTTCTATAAAATTCAGAAGCGATCATCAATGGACAAAACTGTATTTCAGTAATAATAATGGACATCTGTCATGTGAGATAATTTAATCAATGAAAATAAAAAGCTACCTATATCAATGAGCAAAATGATGGTGTTGCAATATTTGGTGATAACTGAATATAAAATGTTATAAATATATTTATGGACTCATAGTACTTAACACCCTCACAATTTACGCCTATCTAGTAATACAATTTTTGTGCACCGGCCACAGAGTGCCGTGGTCTTCGATGATCGATAGATCACAGGTGGGGAATATTATCCCACCCCCTTTTCTCTAGGCATACACGCATGCATACAACAATGGTTTTACCAAAAGATAATTCTACATAGCGGATTCAACTTCTTCCTCTGCGAAAATGTTGTGCTTATCTTTGCTTAGAAAAGAGTTACAGCTTGTCCCAGTTTCTAGAATCATCCTGTATATTAAAGGACTAACCATACAGAAGAAATCGCTGGTTACTCGATGACAATAGGGTAGTCGAGGATCACGTCCCAGGATCCAATCCTGCAACCTCCCCGTCGAAATGGAGGAAAACAACGATCCTGTTTTTCTACGGCGTTCCCCCGATTGTCACTAGGTCGTCACGAACAATAAATTAATTGTGCCTTGTACGATTCTTGGGTTAGCTTTCATTGGTCGCGTGCTTTGCCTGCATGGGGTCGCTCATGAAGAGGGGCACGTGCCTCTTTATAATCGCCGTCAGCTTTGCGCTCGCCCCGCCATTAGAGCGATGTCTACAAAGACAGGTTTCACGAGACAAGTCACTAATTTTTTCCCAGACGCAATGTCGTTCTCAATACGTGTGCGATCTGGAATCCATATCGAGCTCCGAGCCCTCGAAATCCAGATCCAAGCCAAAATCGAAACTCTCTGAAAGATTTTATCCTTAGAAGTTGAGTAGTCTTACATTGAGAGCACCTTTTTTGTACATGTATTTCTTCGGACTTTTTCAAATATCATAACGTTCTTATCCCTTTAATTTTTAAGTGGCGCAAGCCCAAAATTATTAAAAATGTCTATGAGCCAATTTTATAGTCTAGCCTAGAGTCAACGTATGAACTTACGCCACTGAATGAGGTTTATTCGCGTTTATATTCACTTTTATGTCGTATAGTTGTTTAGTATAATATTAGAGAGATTAGAATTTCCTTCTTCATTTTTACAATCACTTTTTAATCGTACGCTTGAATATTGCTTTTGAAATACCAATAAAATATATACAGTCACAGAGTGCATAACGAATACCAGGAACATTAACGTTTTAGGAAATAGTTATCTGGGTCCAAAAAGACCCACCAACCGCCGTACTAATTAAGTAAACATCGGTAACATCTTCAAAGTCTGATATCTCGTAAAATATAAGTCACCTGTGCCAAAAACCGGATACCATTGCTTTCAGTTTCTTAGCACCCCGTTACTGTGCAGAAGCTGATGAAAAAATCAACATCGCATGACGGGACCTCTCCTTGTCAGAGGCCTGGTCGAGACAATCGACTCTCGCTAAAGTTTCGCAGCAAACCGTCTGACAAGGCACGACGAGCAGGCATTAACTTTGCACACGTACGACAGACATAAGCAGATTTATGAATATGCACGAGACGTGACGTTGGTGCAACGAGGACACATCGACTAAGGGTGTTCACGTTCACGAGGGTTGCTATTATCGGGCGTGTGTGACTAGAACGGCGATCGCACCGGAGGAGGGCGAGTCGCGTGCGCCTCGTTAAATTCTTCGGCCAGCGGATGTGACGCAGCCACGATTCTGTGAAATTGTGTACTCACTCGTCGCGGATGCGTCCCGATGCCGACGGCGACGTCCGTATCGCACTACGACTTCGAAAAATCCTAGTCTTTATTGGACCGAGCGTTGATCTAATCGCCCAAAATCAGTAACTGATGGAGCAACCCCCTGGTATTTGATCAGGAAAGCTTAAATATCTTTATATTGTGGTTTACCCAATGTTAAGTAGACAAACATAGTTTGCAATAAACTTTGTTACAAAATGGATAAAGTCAGAAAATGAATAAACTTCATTAAAATAATGAAAAATCATAAGATGAATCTTACAAGAATGAAAAAAATTAGAAAATGAAAAAGAGTAGATAAAATGTCCGTATCACACTACGACGCACAATAGTCCCAGATGCCCAAAAATTGATGGAAAATCGCTTTTCCTACCCTTCGAAAAATCCTAGTCTCTATTCATTTTCTTTAGTCATCGATTATTTATTGGATTATTTTTCTTTTTGCTACTACTCAAAAGTTCAAAACATTTAGTTATGCTCTGCAGTGTAGGTCCATTTGGATCACAAGAGGGATGAGTTTGAGTTGTTGCTATAATTGTGAATAATTTTGATCTGTAACACACATTAAGGCGTGCTACGAGTCGTAGAAATCTATTTTGCAACTTTTCGATAATTAATATAGCAATAGGATGATGGTCATGCTACTGGAGATATCTTCAGTTTATCTCTGTTTCTAAATCTTGAATCCAACTCTTGTTATTTTTGTTATGTGATCGACGAATGAAAAGTTTGAGGTGAAAACAATACCTCAATCACGTATGTTATTTACAAGAAATAACGTAGAACCACAGATGACATAGTTAAAATTAACTAGTCTAAATAGCCTGTAACCGAATTGCATAATGGAACACTTGATTGAGTTGAGGAAGATTTTAATCTGACCAGATCCCCTTGAATGAACTCATAGGATCATCGATGGTACGCAACAGTTTCAGATTATCAGCAACTAAGAAGAATTCACAATGGCGAAAACAAAGAGCTATATCATTAATAAACAGGTTAAGTAGTAAAGGTTCAAGTTGCGAACCCTGATGCACCCTCGACTTAATTGCAAAACTACAAGAGAGGGATGAGTTAAATTTAATTATCTGTGACCTATCAGACAAGAAACTGCTCAACCATGGCAACAAAATGGCAGATTGAATCAAAAGAATGTAATTGTTGAAACAGTTTGAAACAATTGATCCACGTAAAACCTACAACAGTAATAAAGGAATAGTATCTTCGGTGATAATTCACCGAATAGTAGCATAAATGTAGATTGCACGTTAAACAGATTTTTCGTGGATTATGTTCTCAATGACACGTGCAATGCATCTTATTACGTATATTTTGCAGGAGAATGAAAGAACAACATTGCTCGTCGCGATTGTACGCTCGAAGAACAACATATGTCCCGTGCCGTGGTTTATGCGAGGCAGGGCGAAACTATCTGTAATCCAGGCCGATTAGGAACATAAACGCGAATCCGTAGGGTGTGGTTAAGCTAAACACTCGACAAGTTGTGTGTGCAATAGAAACACTCAGGTATATCCAAATACAGAAAGCGTGACGTTCGCATATTACCAAGGGGCAGACTTTAACAATATTTTTTCGAGTTTCAAACATGATTCTATTACGAATTTTTGCTTCAAATAAAAAAGCATATGTAATAGATTGCAAATTTTCTACAATTTACACGTCTTCGTTTTGATACAATAATTCTCGAAATGCATTGCAATTAAAATAATCAAATATTGCAATCACACGTACAGCATACATACATTCGGTACGATAACAATTCTAAACAATAGAAAATACGATATTTGCTATTATGAAAAATGAAACAATAAAATTCTATTGAGCTATCGTTTCAAGATGATGGAACATTTCATTTTTAATTAAAACAGCTGTAATTCTATTATTCTTCTAATTTCAAGTTAATGATAAAATAAAAATTTTTTTGTCCTTAGATATAGTGAGTAAAAAAACAAATTTTATTACGATAGTAAAAGGAATCTAACAAAACTTTTATTGTGCCTACAACGTCTGGACTATAGCACTTAGTCTCTATCTGACACATGAAACTTTAAAGAACAATTAAGACTGTAATAAAATAATTGAACAATTATAACAAACTTTTGTAACCGATATAGGAAAATAGAAAAGGAAAAGGAAAGAAGGGAAAATTTTAAATGTTTATTCTACAAGTGTTTATATAACTACCAAAAGAGAAAAAAGGATGTCAGGATGTTAACTTTGTTTTATCCTTATATTTTGTATATATTTTATACAAAAATATGGAAGAATATCAATAAAATTCTGAGTAAAAAAGTATTGATCTTTATTAATCCTACACCCAATATCTAACGAGTAATTTTCAAGAAATAAAGTAAAATTACTCGTTAGATTTTAGGTTTGAGGCTAATAAAGATTAATCTTTTTCGCTCAGAATTTGATATTCTTCCATATTTTGATATAAAAAATAGAGTATTTCATTTAAAACAACTAAGTTGATCTTAAAATCTCTGAAACACCTTCACCTATAAAAAAAAAACAAATGCATTGCATAGTGTACCCCTTCAAGCCATGCAATTTTTTTTATACAAAATTTTTGCAAGCAACGCATACTTTGGACATAATAAAGGTGCACAAGTTGCATGGACCACTCTGTATATATTATTTTATGAAAATGTACAAAGTCTTTAACCCATTCACTGCCAAGCAAATTTAGAATATCTTGCCCTGTGAGCCAAGATTCTATTTTAAAGAAAACATGGTATTTTACAAAATCTAATAATATTTTGTTGCGGATATAGTACTAAAATGGTACAAAAAAAATATTCGTTCATCCTTTCTGATAATTCCTAACTGAAACGGCTATAAATTTATTCCGTGACCAATTGCAATCAATCTAAACTTGTGGCCCAAACTACGAGATATCTCATAGCTGGCAGTGAATGGGTTAATGCATTTTCTTTCGAACGTTCATTCCCCAATAAGCAGCGTAACCTCTGACGCTCGAGCATTCAGCAGCCAATATTTACTCAGCATACAATGTGTTAAAATGATGCATCGAAAAGTATTTTATTCGCGTTCGAGAAACGATGATATCGAATCGATATACAACATACAAGGATAAATCAGACATCGTTCTGAACGGTCGTAAGTGAAAAGATTCCCGATAAAATCTTACGTGGCGATATCTGGAACAGTGCATATTTCTATACCGGAAGTTGAGGATGATTCCTGAAGTACGGTAGCTGAACGATCTCGTTTGCTGCGGTACGCTATCGGTTACGGATTGTTTCACGCAAACGCAGCCCCTCGACCAGCGTGTAGCAACGCGCGCGTGTAAATCTGGTAATGCAGTCGCCGGGGCCAGGTGGCGCTTCGCGGTGGCGTACGTGTAGGGGTGTACTAACACGTTTCGCGCGCATGACACAGCCAAGTTCAGCGCGTAGGTGCACGCACATACAGGGTAGATACGTACGCGGGGATAGGCCTGTGCGCAATCAAGGCGAAGGGGTGCTTTAGCAGTCGCCCCACGGTAACCAGGGCAACGGCACGTAATGCCGCCCACAACCCTCAGGCTGTCTTGTCCGATGTGTTTGCTCGATGATTTTATACCAATTACGGCCTATCCCCATGCTATTGCCTACTCCCCGTGGCATCGTCTGTATCCCTACCCGAGTCCCCATCGCCACCCACTCCGACGATGTTGCGTGTATCGGCCGGAAGGTGCTCCACTTCCGCTCTAACAGCGACCTGCGAGTACCTGACGCGAGCGCAAACACACAGATTTCGTTTGGTCGCGCACCTGCGAACGGTGCATCCCATCAAATCTGACGAAGGTCGTACAGTGTTCTAAAAAGCAATACTTTCATAATATAGAAGAATTTTACAAGCATATCCTCTATCCGAATCTGACAAAGCTTATATCCGAACACCCCACTTCGTAGGTTTATTAAGGTTGTAAATAATATAGGATACTCTGCCTTTAAATTTTACTATGGATTCGTTGACACAGATATTTTTTCCAGGAATAAAAGAAATGAAAAATTTTGTAGTTACAGTCAGTGACAAAAATAAGTGGACAAATGATGAAGGTTTAAGCTTTATTTAATATTCATCCTTATTGTATATACGAGGGTCGTCTAAAAAGTTTTGAGCCTAACATAGAAACAAGTATTTTTCCGGTTAAATATAGCTTTATTTTTCAACATGGTCTCCTCTTAAGTCAGTACACTTTTCCCGGCGATGCTGTAACCCTTTTAATCCTTCCAAATAGTAGTTGGTGTCTTACCCTGCAAAGTAGGCATTTACGTTTGCGATGACCTCCTCGTTCGATGGAAATCTCTGCTCTCCAAGCGATATTTCAAGCTTAGGAAAGAGGAAAAGTCGCTGGAGGCCAGATCTGGTGAATACGGTAGGTGGTCAACCAATTCGAAACGTAATCCGTGAATTTTAGTCATGGCGACCGCCGAAGTGTGAGCTGGTCCATCTTTATAAAAATACTGACATCAACTGACACAAACCACTGCCAAACAACAACCGAGCACTTTTTGATACTTTATACTTTTGGACCACAATACAGTAACTTAACTTATTATGACAGTCCAAAGGAATTAAATTATTGATTTGATATAACATTTCTGCTGTTTTTGGCATTTTTATATTATTCAACACTTAATCTTACTTGTATAAAGCCTGTTTGTTTGTATACATTTCTTATCTATATACTATAAATATATACTACAAAGATAAATGTTACATAAATCTTAAACCTGTAATTATGACGCATTAGTAATTTTTCATTGATATTCATTTTCATCATCTGTCCACTTACTTTTGTTCTTAACTGTATTTCAACAAATTATTTACTCATTGAATACACTTCTAATTCCTTATCCGTAGATATAGATATTTTAAAATGTAGCATCAAAAATATTTGGTTAAATCTGTTTCTTATAAATATATTAGAATAAAAATGAATTTTGCTACTGTGGTATTGCGATTTTTCAACTACTTCCTTTTCAACTGACAAAAAATTTTCGCATAAAAATTTATTGGTATTATGTGTGCGATAGTTGACAATAATAAAAATTTAGAAAATAATTTATTTTCGTAGCGAAATGAAGGCCACCTTGCTTCGATATGTCTTGTTCCTCGACTTTTGTTAGATTGCACTTCTATTTATTATTTTCAATCCGTTGTAATGGACAGCGGGAAATATTTTCGCGCCCTTTCTTGGCTCGATACAAATTTCACTTATCGATTCCTCTCGCGATTCGAGTGGGATGTGTTCAAGTGCTCGACGCGTCGGGATACCAGGGTGGTATACATACAGGGTGTTCGGCCACCCACGGAAAAAATTTTAATGGGAGATTCTAGAGGCCAAATAAGACGAAAATCAAGAATATCAATTTCTTGACTGAGGTTTTGTTAAAAAGTTATTAAAAAGTTAAATTAAAAAATTTCACATCATACTGAAAAAATTATTTTTGGTTGCGGGGCTCAATTACAATCATTTTTGGTGAATACATATACCTCCGAAATCCTACGCACTTTCGAGAAAAAAATTCGAGTAGATACTGAAATTTTTAGACGAAATTAAAAAATTTCAAATCATACTAAAAAAATTATATTTAGTTGCAGGGATCAATTACAAGCATTTTTTGTGAATAGACATACCCCGAAATCCTACGCATTTTCGAGAAAAAAATTTCTGACCGAAAATCTAATGTGGCCAGAAGAAATGCTTCCCTGAAATTTCATGCGAATCTTTAAAACATCATAACTTCTGAACGGATTGGACGATTTCAATGTTTAAAAAAGCAAACGACGCGTATTTTAGTGTAAAATATGTAGAAATTCTAAAAATATTCGAAAAGTTGTTCCTTGACCCCGTAAAGTTAGAAAAACCCCCTAAAACTGGTCCAATTTTTAAACGGCCATAACTCATACAATAGTGAATATATTTGAATGAAACTTTTTTCTGAAGCAGAACCCATGGGTACCTACAAAAAAGTATTAAACAACTTTTCTATAGAGCGTCAAACAAATTTATTAATAATGAAAAACAAATTCTGAAGAAAAATCGACAAGGGTAGGTGCCTAAATTTTTCGACACAATTAAAAAGTTTCAAATAGTTCTGGAATAATTATTTTCGGTTGCGGTTTCGCATACCCTTGAAATCCTACCCACTTTCAAGAAAAAAATTCAGTACGAGTGGAACTTTAAACGTTAATAAATTTTTAACGAAGCCTCCATCAACAAATTAGTATTCTTGATTTTCGTTTTATTTTGGCCTCTAGAATCTTCCATTAAAATTTTTCCCAGGGGTGGCCGAACACCCTGTATGGTCTGGAAGATGACAAACTCGAGAAGGAGCAATTATCAGAACGCATACGTCTAAGGGTTGAGCTGAAATTAATGGAAATGCACTTTAAGCGTGAGCTCGTGGAGTAATTACCCGAAGTAATTTCGGCCCGCCTCGTGGGAGTCGAGAGAGCCGCCCAAGTTTTTCGTGGAATAGTTCGTCATTATTAACGATAGATGGCGCTTATTTTTCGACCTCAAACCCTCTGGTGCTAAAACGCCCAAGTTTGTCGTGGAATAGTTCGGTACCTTCAACGCTAGATGGCGCTTATTTATCGACCTCGAACCCTCTGGTGCTAAAACGCCCAAGTTTGTCGTGGAATAGTTCGGTACCTTCAACGCTAGATGGCGCTTATTTATCGACCTCGAACCCTCTGGTGCTAAAACGCCCAAGTTTGTCGTGGAATATTTCGTATTGTCCACGCTAGATGGACTTCTCGACAAACTTGGGTGTTTTAGCACCAGAGGGCCTGAGGTCGATAAATAAACGCCATCTAGCGTTGAAGGTAATGAACTATTCCACGACAAACTTGGGCGTTTTAGCACCAGGGGGTTTGAGGTCAGAAATAAGCGCCATCTATTGTTGAAAATAACGAACTCTTCCACGACAAACTTAGGCGTTTTGCCATCCGGATTTCCAAAGTGCCCGGAACATTTCCAAAATGCTGGCGGCCTTGCGAAGAGGTGACATGTATCTTATAGCTAAGGGAATAATGGGGAGAGGAAAAGAAAGGTAATAATGATGAGAATTCTTTGAAATTATATCATTTATTGCCATAGATTTACATTATGCACTAAAATAATATGACAATTTGTATTACGACTCACGAACATTGGAAATACGCGTGGTTACTTAATTCGTCAAAAATAGCAAGTATACAACTGATCACCCATGTTGATTCGGATCTTTCATCCTACAACATGGTTGGGGACCAGAGGAACATAAATGCATGCGACTCAATTAATTGTAGAATGTAAATGCTTGGATGACGATGTAGACCACTTGAAGTCATCAGCGAAATCAGCATGGTCCTGCTGATTTCCAGGATGAGACTGTAAGAACAATACAAGATAACAATTAAAATCTGTTGTTAAAATTATAGAGATTTTTAATCAACAAATTTCAAAGTATAAATTTATATTTACGTTGTTCGCTCGTGGTCCACCGTTCGATAGCTCTCTGGATATGTCTGCTGGATACCAGGATCAGGTTTAGAGACTGTAAGAAGAATGTAAAAAAACAATTAGAATTTATTATTAAAATTATAGAGATTTCTAATTAAAAATTTCAAAGTATAAATTTCTCAATCAATGAGAATTTCAACAATAAAATATTATCGACGAAAATAATTACGTACAAGTAATTATTCAATTGATAAATATTATATCACTAAGTTTCATAGTTGGAGTTGTAAGCATGATTATGTTTACTTTATCGAATGTTAGAATATCCCGTAATTTTTATAAATCTTCCGAAATTTGCAAGAATTAAAGTTCGTTGGTTATTTATGCTTCGATAGCATATTCCAACTACGCAGCTTCCACGTTTTCTTAAACTTGCATTGAAATATGAATGCAAATTATAATTATAACAATTCATAAAGAAAGAAATATGAACAGTCAATTAAATAAATATACTTGGAAATATTCAATCGCGATAAGAATACAGTAAAATATAAATTATTCCAATTTATCGTTGAGATCTACCGACGCCATTTCTGCACTTCGATATATGTATATCGAAGTGGATAAAAAGTTTGTTAACGATTTTCATATTTTATCTTAACAATGACCGATTAGAAAATTATGATCATGCTTACAACAAATACTTAAATAAAAAAATAAAAATATATAACTATTAATATGCACGCTAATTTTTGTTATAATTGTTTAAACGTTACCAATATTCCTTCCAAAATTTGTCGAGTTGCCTGCCATCTGTCATGGTGTCGTTTACGCGCCAATAAAAGTTTCCATGGTGTCGAATTTCAATGAGAGACTACAACAGAAATAAAATACAAATTAAATCATAATTAAACAATAATTGATAATAATGAGGAAATATCAAAAAGTTAGAAATACGTACTTCGTTAGTCGCGAAACGCCGACACGTTTCAACACGTCTTGTATTTCGAAAAGGAATTTCTTGATTTCGAATTCCAATAAGAGACTGTAACAGAAACAAAATAAATATCCATTAAAGTATATAAACGATTATTATAATTAAGTAACGATTAAATCGAAACCGTATTGCAAGAGATCGTAATTAAAACGCAAGTAGAAATAATGGAAAGATCAATAGGTTAGAATTACACACCTCGATCGAGAAACGACGATACGTCTTGACACGTCTTACTAGGTTAACTTTTAAAGTACAAATGATGGCCCTTTGGGCCAAAGGCTTTGGCTGTGCCCGGTAACGCTCGCGAATTAGGTGGCGGAGTGGGGGAAGGGCCGATGTCTCACGAAGCTTGTATTACGAATCCGAGGGATACTTCGGGTAGAAACCGCGGGTACAAAATAAATGAACGAAGACTTACTACACAACGTAAATACCTTGACTTTAGAATCATATTGATGGTTGGCGATATAATGTACAAATTAAGTATAACTTACACTTATGTAGATTTATAGTAGCAGATGACAAGATTCTTGAATTTGTTAACATTATTCACTTTGATGATTGCATGTAAATTATTCACCCAGATCAAACCAGACAGCTGTAGTGTGTGCGTAAATATATGTGAGTTGACTATAGAAGGAATTGAAATCCATTTCTAAACCCGTTGGTAACGTTGCGAGTAACACGAAAATGGTAATGGGGTCTCGAAACCATAGAAAAGTGGGCCGAAAAAATACATTGGATGTAAGGTCTGCTCGTGTACATACCTCGACTATGGTTTAATAACCAATTAATTATTGTCTACAACACCGATTCAATAAGAGTTTGTATTCTAACGAACCGAAGTACTGACCACGTAAAAAATCAGTAGTTTTACAGCACACTGTGTGGTTAAAAACAATGATTCTGAAAATCATTTTTAACTCGATCACAAAGTATACAAGTAGACCTTTCACCCAATGTATTTTTTCGGCCCATTTTTATGGAGTCTCGTAACCCCATTACCATTTTCATGTCATTTGGAACATACCAACAGATTTAGAAATTAATTTTAATCCCTTCCATAGTCAACACATGTGTATTTACGCAACACTACAGCTGTTTGCTTATCAATACTAATTTAGTAAATAGTTTCTCATCTGACCGCCATCCATGAGAAGAGGACGTTAAAATCACCTCCGAATTTTCAAGTCGGTATGGCAGTCAGATTGGACCACGAAGTTACTCGTATACCTCGTCTGTGCTATTAGTCCGTCTATATCTTGCATTGTTTATGATGCCATTTTAAACAAAATAACATTTTAAACACTATTTACCGGTATTTATTCTTGTGTAACTTCTTTTGTCTTTAGTTTGTTTTTATCTAGAAATGTGGAAGTAAAAATGGCAACCGAAAAGGATTTAATCAATGGTATCTATGAATTAAATATTGGTAATTTTTAAGTGAAAAATTATAAACGTCTCTATTGTGAGGTGTTTTGTTATTTTATTCATATAAATTTCCATTACTCATTTGTGTTTGTACACCGTTTCTGTCGTTCAAATATAAAAACTTTTGTTTTATACTACATGTCTACAACATGTCTGAATTATTAATATTTATTTTTGTCGTAAATAATTTAAGAACCAACGAATTCTAGATTACACAGTAATTAGTACCGCTATACAAGTTCTATTATAATTACACAATTAGCTATATAAAAGAAACTAAATTATATAGTATTTAATAAGGAATATTCAGTACATATTTAAATAACATAGTTTGTAATAGATAATAATATCAACGTAAAATATGAAATAAATATTAAAGGAGGAAAAGGATTAAAAACTAAATATTAATATCAACACATTATACATCATTATGTATATATAACATTTTCCTCAAATTATTAATAAATAACTTATCATTTATCTTAAACTGTTTGAAACATTACAATTAGTCAATTTATCACTGTAGCTGTAAGAGAATCGCTTAAAGTTGATGGAGAATTAGGCAGAATAAAAGCTGCAATGTGTACACAAGTCATAAAACTATTAGATAATTCAAACAAAGGAAATACAGTAAAATTTCCCAAGCCATCTCAAGACATTATGCTTTTAAATGAACTTGTTCGAGAATATTTAGATTGGATGGAATACAAATATAGCTCAACTGTATTTACATCAGGTATTATAAACTACTGCTTTATGCTGTGCAATATATTACAAAAATGAATTAAATAGAAAAGAACATGTCTGAAAAATAATGGTTGTATTTTAGAATGCAACTTATCAAAACAACCTCCCAACAAAACTTTACTTGCACAAAGTCTAGGAGTACAGGAAAGTGACAATAGTAAAGATTTACCTTTGCTGTGTAGCATACTGGAAACAGTAAAGAATTTGAAAAATACATAAATATATATAATTATATCTAGGTGGAATCTACAAATTAAAATTTAAAAAGTATTAAGCTCTAAACATTTAATACCAGGAGTAAACAGGATTTGAAATTGATCCTATTTCCAAATAGATCGTTTCATGATGAATTATAATTTTTGAAACACGTATTTTCATTCTTTACACATGTACAATGTTTTATACAACAAGAATAAAAATAAGTTAAAAGAATTTCATCTTTTTATTTCATGACATCTTACATATTGACATTACATTACGAAAGTACAATATAATGCTGAGATATTGGAG
Source organism: Colletes latitarsis (assembly GCF_051014445.1). Classification (NCBI taxonomy): domain Eukaryota; kingdom Metazoa; phylum Arthropoda; class Insecta; order Hymenoptera; family Colletidae; genus Colletes; species Colletes latitarsis. The sequence continues at coordinate 8,617,977 of NC_135139.1, read as the reverse complement.
ATCTTAAATATAACTGCTGTTGCTGTCTAAAAGTATTGTACCAGATTGCTTAATGATATCATTATCTACTGAATGCTATAATATACATCACTTACTGTAATAAATTTACTTACAGCATTTAATTGTTGCAATTGAAATATGGGCAATTATACGTAAAGGCCTTAATAACATTTCAAAATTAAATAAAACAAATTAAATGTCGCATGTTACTTTGCAAATAATTTTTTGTTGAATATTTGAATTCCAAAAGTACTGACTATTAATAATAAGTAATGAGTCAATAATGTCAGTTTCAAATTAACTTTGAAAACTGTTAAACTATTATAAATACAGTATAAGATCTACTTTGTTTCATATTGTTTTGGTGCATATAATTTTAAATAATTCTGGTAGGGAATCTTACATTAAAATGCATTAACAAAAAAAAGTTCCTCTCAGAATTAAATTTTTAAATAACACATACATTTAGTGATATCATTTGTGCTTCGACTTTTTTTTCTTCTTTGCCTGTTTATTTCTACTCTTTGATTTTTTTGATTTCTTTTTGTGTTTTTCCTCATCGCTACTTGTATCTGATGAATCTGAATAAGAATCTGAATCCGAGCTACTGTCTCTTTTGACAGATTTCTTTTTCTTATGCTTCTTGTGTTTCTTCTTCTTTTTCTTGTGTGACTCGTCTGAACTATCAGAATCGGTGCTCGAAGTATCCGAACTGGTGGACGAATCTTCGCTGCTCGTAGACTTCGATCGTTTCTTGAAAGCTTTTATTTCAACTTCCTTATCCATATCTGGTTCGTCAATTTTTAATTTCTTAACAGGTAGTGGCATTATTTTGCCATCTTCACCGTCAGATTCTGAATCTGAAGCACTATAATCAGGCTCGAAACTAGCTTCGTCAAGCATACTACGCTTACGATCGGAAACAAGTCTTGGATTCTTCCTTTGCTTCTTTACAGATTCCGTAACTGGAGGCTCAGGATTTTCATAATTTATTTTAGTTTCATTAGTCTCGGGTTTTTCTTTTAAAGCAAGATTGTCTTTATGCTTTTGCTTCTTTTCTAAGTTTTTCTCCTTATCTTTTTTATGTTTCTTGTCTTTTCGTTTTTTATGTTCTTTAGACTTACTTCTACTTCGATGCTCTTTCTTCCTCTTTTTATCATCTTTTGTCTTTTTATCTCTTCTTCTATCATCTTCGTCATCTTTACCTTTTAGAAGACCTACCTTTGGAATTTCGCTTCTTTTAAATGTGCAGGTTGGCGTTCTCCCTCTTCTTTCTCTATCTCTTTCTTTTTCTCTATCTTTGTCTATTTTATCACCTTTAGAATCATTTCGACCTGATCTAAAATCACCTCTAGAATCAATTCTTGGATCTCGTTCGGACCTTATGTCATGACGTTCACTTCTAAAATCGTTTCTGTCCTTCGAACGATCACCTCGATCTTTATTATCTCGTTTTCTATCATCGAGGAATACCTTACGTTCATTTCCTGACAATGATAATGATGAATCAACACGTCTATCTAAAAGTGGAGAAATTCTCTTATCTCTACCACTTCTAGGAGATCGACTTCTAGATTGAGTTTCACTTTTTGTTTCGCGTCTATCTAGGAAACTTTTAATAGGGCTGATTTTCCTTTCTTTGTTTTCTTCCACTTTTTCACCTAGTCTTTCTTTAGCAGAAAGCCTTGTAGGTGAGTAAGTTTCGGGAACTGGTTTAAACTTCGTCCTGTCTAATTTAGCTTTTTTCACTGGTTCTGTAATTTCAACATTTCTTTCATTCCGTCCAACGTTTATGGTGACGTTCACGCTCTTCCTTGGCTCTCTATTAGGTTCAATTTCAAGTACTTTGGGTTCTGGATTTTGATACAATACTTTTCTACTTTCACTAATCTTTTTAATCTCGATAGGTCTAATGGCATTAATAGCTTTTTGGAAAATTGCGTTTTCGGCTCGTTTTAATACCTCCGATGTAACTACTTTTGTCGACTTGGGTTCATCCAGTTGTATTTTTTCTATGGGTGATTCGCATACTTCATCTGATTTTTCTATAGTATCATCTCTTTCCCATTTAGACAATTCTGGCATAGGAGCTAAAAATTCATCTTTTTTGGGCGATTTTTCTACTAATAGAGTACTTTTATCTTCTGTTTCATTTTCTGACAGTAAAGAATACTTCTCTGTAATCACTGTATTTATTTCTGCATCGTCTAGTCCACTGTAAAGGCTATCAATGGGTTTGATTTCTGATTTTAACTCTGGAATTGGTTTGAAATTAGGATTAGGAGGATTCGTTCCAAATTCTGTATGATCAATTCTTTCTGGACTAGTCTCATTAAATTCTGGAGGCTCCGGATTTATAGCTAGAGATTTATCTTCAAATTCTTCTTTAATTGACTCTTCCATAATAACATCTGTAGGAAGGCAATCTATTCTATTATCAATATTTTCATCTTCGCTGCCAGGTTTCACGACATCAGTTTTTGTAGGTGACATAACTTCTTGTTTATTTTCTGCCATTAAGTCTTCGTGTTCAGCAGATTTAATAGGTTCATCTTTCGTGATCTCTTTCTGGCCCGATTTCTTGTCTTTTTTCTTCTTCTTTTTCTTTTCCTTCTCATCATCTTTTTTCTTTTTCTTGTCTTTAAGTTTCTTTTCCTTTTTCTTTTCCTCGCTCTTTTCTTCGTGATCCTTTTCCTTTTTCTTTATACGTTCTGGTGATATATCTTTTGTATCTGTCCTACCTTTTTGCGTATAAGGAGTTGGACTTTTCCTAGTCTTTTTCCTTTCTACGGAGCGTCTTTCGTAACGTTCATGTCGGTCCCTATCTTTTTCAGCTTCATAATCCCTTTCACGTCTATCTTTTTCGCGTGTACGACTCTTATCATCTTGCCTGTGACGATCCCTTTCATCCCTGTAACTGAAATAACATAGCAGTTTTTGACATTTTTAAACAGCAAAATTAAATCAATCTAACTCGATAATGTAAAATTATATTTGTATGACATTGAAAGACGAAAAAATTCATTCAGAAAGAATGTTCGAAAATCGTGTAGCGTTCTAAAAACAATAAATATAAGACAGATTGCAAACGCTTAAAGCATATACTACTACGTAAGTCATTGATGAACTTACGAAGTGTAAATTAAAAGTCATATCTCGAAAACGATGTCTCAGATAGCGAAATGGTAAAACACGCTTCTTTTCATTTTGTCGCGACTAGTTGAATATGTTGACTTTTTATAGGATTTTAAGACACGTAAAATCGACGTATAAAATGTTATTTAAGAAAGGTACCCACCGATCTTTATCATAATCTTTTTTCTCGAGATGTCTGTCGTCATCTCTACGATCACGAGTATTATGCCTGTCATCTCGCTCTTTTTCTTTTTCCCTTCTGTCGCGTTCATCTTTTTCTCGTGGTCTGTCATCATGATCTCTGGATAATGGTGGTCTTTCACGATCTTCACGATCTCTATTTAAAACTCTTCGATCTCGTTCGTCTCTTTCACGTAAACGATCGTCACGTTCACGTCCTCTGCAAAAAAAATAATTCTTTTTGTTACTTCTTGCTCAACTTTTACTTCCCATTTCGTTCTTTAGTGTCCATGTAATACTCATATCAATTATTATATTATTACAATCGTTAAACAGTGATGAAAATACGTTGAGATTTTACATAGATCTATTGAATATTATTGAAAATGAATAACCATATCATTTTATTAATTTGTTAATTTATTAATATTTTTTAAAAATTAGATTCAAAAATTATTGTAGTGAATACGTGATTCAATTACCTGTCATCTCTTATAGATAGTCTATCTCGTTCTTCGACATCATGATCCTTCAGAGAATGTTCACGATCTTCCTGTTCTCTTAATACACGTCGATCACGATCATCGCGTAGAGATCTATCAGAATGTTCAACGCCTGGTGGTGAAAGGTCGTAGTAACCCTCTGTACCAGGGGGAGCAACGTCGTCAAATCTTTTTTTGTGGGGCGCGTCTCGTAAAGGACTGCCAAAACGTTGCGTAGATGGTCCAGGATACCTGTTGACAAAAAATTCATAAAATAACGTTAATATATTTGTTGAGTCACTATATAAAGCATTATGTAAGTTTTACACTATAAAAATGAATGTCATGTAAACTTGTTAATTTATAGATTATTAAAATTTAAAATAAAACTAAAAAGTTGTTATACATTTAATTTGTTCCCTATAAATCTACATTCAATGTATTATTATTTGTAGATTTGTGTACTTTTAAATAAAAATACTCGTAAAAATATATTATTTAATTACATGTAAATGTGTTTGATTCTGAATCAAAGTGTTACAATTATTTTTAAATTTAGCGTCGTTGTAAAATAAAATTTAAGTCAACTATTCTGTTTATCTTTTCTTACTAAGTAACTGCCATGGAAAATTGAGACCTTTGTGTGAAAATTATACTAAAGCTGAAAAGATGAATAAATAAAATTACTTAGTAGCAACAGATTAAAGTTACTGTCTATTATATCATAAAAACGAAAAATAAATAAATCAACATTTATAACTTCAATTACATTTTGAATACAATGAAAATATATAATTATACTGATTGTATTCGTCCAAACATTAATATTACATAAATTTACTCACCAAAAATGCTACCAAACCATATAAATACTAGCAAATTAGTAAATATAGTATACAATATATATCTAAATTTTAATCTGTATCATTTTGATCATTTTTTTTTTTGGGCAGGAAACGTACTCTGTAACACTTTTTACTTCAAGCACTGAAAATAGACAAAAGGAAATGTATTTTTTTATGTTACAAATGTTGATTTGGCCCTGAATTCACCTGATTCAGAAACCATGCAGATCTGTCAATCAGCTGGGTAGCTTCCACAATCTCCAAGCAGGTCCTTCCCATATACACTTTTCCTTGCTTCTCTCTTCTTCTTTCACTTTTTGGTTATTTGTATATTTCATAACGTAATATCATCATGTACATACAAATAATATCTTATATGCATGCAAATGGTAAAATTATTCATTCAACAACATAGAAATGAAACGAATTAAAAAAAAAGAATGTGAACAAAGGTATTCGTGTTATTTTCATAAAAGTATTTCCTTATGTCGCGTATACAAAATTACATTCTTTGCAAGTAATACAATAATGATATTAAAGGAAAACGTAACATTTAGAAATACAGTATTAAAAATACTTATCCTGCTATAAACAAGTATAAAACTCAGTGTTTACATAGGTATCAAAGTATAAACGTAATTTAATTTCTGATATTGTGAACCTATTTTGGTGAAAGCAACATTTACCTCGAAACACAGCAATTCGAGATGATAGTTTTAAACGATATGTTTAACACATATGACGACTAGTTTCATATGAAATCTATATAATTCTTTTGATGAAAATCTAAATGTCAATATCACAGTAAAAATTAATAAATATACTAATAAATTCTTTTTTAATTTGATAAAATTTTGTAAATATATCACAGCTTCCTAAGCAATGCGAGACATAATTGTCTATTCGCATTTGTTCCATTACTATTAACGCAATATAACTTAATCGTTTCTTTAGCTATTTTTAAAAAATTGTTTCAAATTTTTCTAATTTAATAGTGTACTTACATAAGCTGATTATATTTAGTGTAACATCATTTGCACATCATTTTTAATATCGATACTTTCAATGATACTACTACATGAATTGATATCAATGAGTTATAAACATCTAATGAGATTTATAATTATTTGAATTGTCTGTTCAGTTATGTAAGTAAGGATTGATAAATTATTACGGATAATACAATGTTTAATTTAATTCTAAGTTGTATCAGTTTTCTAAATCATGATGATGCAAATTAATACATTTATCATAAAATAATTTGACAACAGTTGCAGAATTTATATTGAAGAACATAAAACTAGAAAGGATCGTTAAAAACGAGATCGTTTCAATTTAATTTTTGTTCTATTATATTGTAATTTACTGAATCGATTACAAATATGTGTAAATTATATATTTAGGTAATAAAACAAACATAAATATCTTAATTAGTTTTCATACATGTTAGATCCTTTCAATTAAATGTTTTCCAATTTACATGTAAAACCTGAGTTATTATGTTATTTAAAAAAGCACATATTATTTTAAAATGTATATCACTAGCCTTTTCATTGTTAATTGTAATTTCTCTGATACACTAACTCATTAATTCTGTTTTGTAGTTGTTTATATATCTGTAATTAATAGATATCGTATGTATGAAATAAAATTTCTTCTAGAAGTGCTTATAGTATTAACACAATAATATCTAATAAAAATATTTTAAACATTTCCATTAAAGCGGAATAAACTGCCAGTATAGACATCTAAAATATTAAGTACATTAATGTAAAGTGGAAAAGAACTCCAACAATTCAGAAAAAAACTGTACCTATTCATAAAAAATAAATGCAACTCTATTTATAATTTACACGTAATAGGATCTAAATCACTTAAATCTCGATTATCCAAAATTTCGTGTCATCACAATAATATATTACTCTAAATTTTATAAAAAAATATTATTTGTTTTCAAGAAAACATAAAGAAATACATTTAATAGATAAAATGATTTTATAACATAAAATTTCACTGATCAAAGTTTATTTTCAACAATGAGAATTGTTGTATTAAAATTTGTGTAAATTATGAATAGAGTGGTAAATTTATGAGAATCATCCAGACAAATGAAATATTATTTTCAAAAATTATCTAAGTACTTTTATGAAATTTGTTCATAATATACACAGTATTTTTTAATAAAAATACAGAAAAAGAATACAACAGAAAATACACATACTATATGTATAAAAAGAGACACACGCACCCGATCACACACTCTTGTATTAACTTGCATTGAGTATGTATGTCAAGTCAATAAATAATTAAAAAAGTATTAACGTGCGTTTTTTATTGTCATATTTCAGTGAGATCTTCGTTTAAGTTTAATGAGTAATTTATGCACATTTAATACAATTACAAAGAAATAAATCAGCAATGATTTTATAAATTCATGAACTAGATTGTAAACAAAATAATGACTGCTTTCAAATTAATAATGTAACTATAAAACAGTCGTTATATTATTTACAAGCAAATAATTGATTTCGAAATTAATGATTATATCCTAATTACTTCATCGCAATCGTAATCAGTTTGTTATAACAACTCCTTGTACCAAAAATACTTAGCAATAAAACATAATAATATATTATTACTAGATAATCAAACAATTTATCGAAATGCAGATGCATGAAATTAAATGATTCCCAGTCATGTACGGAAAATTAAAAAAAACTTTACATCCTAATATTATCTTCATATCAATCTATAATAGAAAATCTCACAGCACACTATTATTAACATATCACTTTACGACGGCAAAAGATTTAACTTTCTTTAAATAGTTGCATAAATGTTATTCTTCCTTTGTAATTTTTAAAAAAATATCTTTAATAAAACAATTGAACACATTTTTTTCAATGGCCATGTAACATTTTCTTTTAAATAATAATATATTCCATATTACACACTATATTTTATTGCAATTTTATAATATATTAAAATTAAAAAAATAAATTACTTACATTTTTGTTTAAAGCTGCATGTGCTAACTTATTGATTTATACAACTATTTCTGTGCGTGCATGTGTAAGTAGTGTTGCGTATTTGATAAATATATATGTATACATATGTTTATACGTACATATACATATATACATATATGTATATGTTATCTAAGAAACGTATTTGCATACACATTTTTTTTAAACACCATAAATCTTCTCATTTCGCTTTCATTACATTCATCATGACTCCGGAGCGGTCTTAACCGGGACAGCGGCATAAGGTACGGTAGACTGTCTGCTTAGCGTGTACATGAATTAAAGTACTATTGAGGCGGAAATACCTGTTGTAGGAATCATAATAGTCTTTCCTGTCCGTAGGCGGAGGTCCCAATGACATAAGCGGCGGTGGGTGACCTCCAGTGACTAGATGTGGCAGCAAAGGTGGTATGTTATGTTGAGTTGGTTGGTTCCTTATTGGATACCTCGGTATTGGCCTCTCTCTAGGAGGTAAATCACGCTCTCGATCTCTGAATTGATAATCATGCGCTGGTGAATCATTGTAATAACTATTATATCCTTCCCTAGGTTCACGTGATCTTGGTCGTTCTCTATCACGATCCCTCTCTCTTTGGAATCTGAAAATATCATATATAATTACAATTTATAATTATATACAAAATATTTCGAAACTTGGTTAACTGTGATTTAAGTGAACTTTCTAATCAAAATTATTGTTTTATATATACGTACCTTAGAGGTGATCTAGCTGGTGATCGATATCTAGAAAGTATTTCTCTATCACGATCACGATCACGATCACGGTCACGATCACGATCGCGATCACGGTCACGATCACGATCACGATCACGATCCCGCTCCCGTTCTCGTTCTCGTTCTCGCTCTCGTTCTCGTTCTCTTTCTCGTTCACGATCACGATCACGATCACGGTCACGGTCACGATCACGATCACGGTCACGATCTCGTTCCCGATCTCTGTCTCTATCTCTATCTCGTGACAAAGATAATCTAGGAGATTGACTACGTGAATACGATCTAGATCTGTAAAAAATTACATATTTGAAACTGTTAACATTAAACACAACATTAATTCTAAATACTATAAATAATTTAATTTACCTGCTAATTGAGAAACTTCCACTTCTCGATCTCCGTTTTGGAGTGCGGCTTCGCACTCTAAGAGGTAGTGGTGATCTCGAAGACCTTCTCTTTGAAGGAGGACTTCTAGATCGACTTAAACGAGTCGGAAATGGTGATCTACGGCCAAATGAACGTGATCTAGACCTACTATAACTACGAGATCTTGATCGTGTTCTACTCCTTCTTCTATGTTTTCCAAGTCTCCTATCGCGTTCATCTTTTTCTCTGAGCATTCGTTCAAAAGCTTCTAATGGATCATCAATTATACTAAAAAATAATATTAATAATGATATCAGTAAATTTATTTAATTACTTATGTATGATGATATTATCAATGCCATTGACTTTATACCATACAGTTATCTTTACTAAAACACAAAAACGTACCCAGGTGGATTGCCATTATGAATATTTCTACTTAATCCAGGCGGTGGTGGTTGTAATCCTCGATAACTAACTGAAAAAATACATTGGATAAAGTAATTTATATGTTTCAAATAGGTTTATTTAAATATTACTTACGATGATGCAATCCCCTAATTGGACGTGGCGGACCATTGTAATTCCGAGGTGGTTGCGATGGTCTATATCCTTGTTGTTGATAAGGAGGTCTTTCATATCTTGGAGGTCCATAGTGAGATCCTTGTTGATGAGGATATATAGGTATTCTATGACTCATATATGGATCTGGTAACAAAGGTGGATTATGTGGTGGTACGTTAGGTGGAGGCTGATTATAGCTTGGTTGTGGGATACGATCTTCTCCTGGTGGGAAAGGTAAAAGAGGTGGCTGGTTGCCAGAAGAAGGCACATGTAAGTGTGGTTCATCAACCTAAAAATGATGAAAATTGGTATTTACGAATTAAATCTTAAATTTTATCAAATATTGAAACTCATTCTAGGAACATTCTTTAGAAATTCTGTAAAGTATTTTTATTTGATATTTAACCCTTAATGGATACCATGGGTGAAAGTTCACCCAAGAAAAATTTTGATGTATCGTTTTATTAGTTAAATTTTACAATGTTTAATTTTTCTATAGATAAACTTGTGTTTTAAAGAGAATATAGTTTTCATTTTATTTCCAACATTACAACTTAAACAATAATATTATAATTACAGTGTGTGGGTGAAAAATTCATCCATAGTACCATTCGCATAACAATAAAATATTGTACCAGTTAAGAGTTAAAAACAAATGTAGTGAAATATTTTTTACTTATATTTTCTGTCATATCATTATTATAAGACATTTTACACTTACTGTTGGAGTGCCTGGACGATCTTCAGTTGATCTACGTATGGCGCTATCATAATGCATACTGGATGGATAATGTCCGTCATCAGGTGGCAGTCCTTGATAATTTTTTGTTGGAGGTGGGTTCATTAAATGTGGTAATGGTGTTCCCTGAGAACTGTAGTCACTGTGCTGAGAGTGTCTAGGGGACAAGGACCGTCTTCTACTTACTGGTCGTAAATTTTCCATTCTACGACCACGCTCACCACTTCTGAAGAATGATGCAAAAATTACATAATTAGAATTAAATAATATAATATACATCAATGCCAAAATCATAATCATAAATTTCTATTTCTTGTTTTACCAAGTATGTTTTACATAATGTAAATATTATTATAAATTTAATAACTCGATAAAACTAGTAGACCATACTTTGATGTTGTAGGTAGAAAATTATTACCTGTCACGATGACCATCTCTGCTAAAACTTCGTCTACGTTCTCTTGGTTGTCTTTCTCCCAAATATTCATTTTCACGATCTTTCTTTTCACGACTTGGAGGATCACTTCTTTCTCTGTCTCTTTCTGGTGAGCTGCCAATAGCAGGTATTGGAAGTAATGGCTCTGTTCCTGGAGGTGGTGGTACCTCTGTTTCTTCGTCTGTAGTCAACTTTGTCACAGAATCACTTTGCAAATCAGATTCTGATGTTGATTCAGGAAGAGCTATTAAAAATAAATAATACGTCGTATAATGATTCGAATGTTCCGTTTCATATTGTCAAATATTGGAACATTTTTAAATTTTACACCCATCGTTGCCGTAAACTATCTTTAATTTGAGGTTAAGTGTAGACAATATCAGCTGATTTAATAAACTTGAACGTAGCTTATGAACTATATTATATCGTAAGTTTATACAATAATTAAACTTGTCAAAATTCTGCAAAATAATCGTAATGTATATTGTTATGACAAGGAAAACATTGAAACCGAATTTGTCGTATATGTTCCTTAATGGCGTCGCTATTCGGCGACTTGAAACAAAAAATAATTTTTTGACAAAAATTCACGTTATAAAAATAATTCTTCTTTTTCGTATGTCTCTTTATACGCAAATCGAAATCGATTTTTTAATTTACTATTTTTTTATATGGAACCACCAATTAAATTATTTAACAAGTATAACAGCTGCTTGTTTTAACACTTTTACATCTACTAAATACTGTTAAGTACTATTTTATTATGTTTCCAATTTTTAAATATAAATTTGTATCTACAATTACATTCTGCATAAATAAAATTTGTACTATCCCAAAATTGCATGGAGTTATTTTTCTTGAATTATTCCTACTAGTACAATTCAATTCATGTTTTATATTTAATTTGAAATAGTTTCATACCAAGTATCCTTATATTATTATTTACACTTTTCAATCTTTAACTTTCTAATATACAGTTTTAGTAAATATTTTAATTCAAAATATTGTACTAATAACAAATAAAAAGAAATATTTGAAATTATTAGTTAAGAAGTATCAATAAAATAAAAAAACTCATTTTATTATACATAATATGTAATAGTTTAATAATACAAATATTATAAAGAAATTTGGTGTACTTTGGATTTTACAGTAGAAATCATTCCAATTGTATACTTGAAAAAAACTTTTCCTTGTGTAGAAAAATATGAAAATGTAAGAAAAATATTATACACAAAGATATATACTTACTTGTTGCTTGTGGTTGTATATTACTAGCTGGAAATTGTTGTGAAGCAGATTCAATATTTGCTGATTGTGATTCTGTACATTCTTGAGAGGGTGTATCTGTAGTACTTGCAGTTTGGGCAGTTTTAATTTGACCTGATATTTGATTTGGAGCTTGTTCTGCTTTTTGTTGTTCCGTTTGCATCACAGGTTGTCTATTCGTTTGTATAGGTTGTCTATATGTCTGCCTTTTGGCATATCCCGTCTCGTTCTTAAAATTCATTACAGCATTTCGCAAAAAACGGTTTGGTATGAGCGTTTCTGGTGAAACATCTTTCTCATTACAGTCTGGACATTCATGTTCTTCAGATTCTAATAAGAATGTACGGATACCTATTGCACAGTATGTAAAAGTAATAAAAATGTATTGAAAAACTACATTAAATGATAATAATAAAAAATATACAAAATAACAAAAATTACATTCATCGCAAAATGAATTTCCACAACATGGTATCATTACTGCATCAGTTAAAAGATCTTTGCAAATGTTGCATAATAGGTCCTCTGGAATTTCTGGTTTTTCCACAGCAGGTTCTGGATCTTGTGAGAATGGAGGTCGTTCTTTTTTCCCCTCTTTGTAAGCTTGACTAAAGATATAACAAATACTGATATTAATATTAAACTTAAATATAGTTTGCTGCAGCTAGAAATATTATGATGAATATTGACAATTTAAACCTGATTTGACTTGTTTATCTTACTAATACTTTTTATATTAAAACTTACTGATCAATGGCAGGAACTGCATATTGACCTGTAGGTGTCATCATAGCACCAGGAACTCGTGGTCCTTCTACTGGTACCATAAAACTCCTAGGAATACCTGTGCTTTTCTTAATTTCTATGGGTTCTTGGTTTATTCCAAGTGGACAATTTTTTATCCAATGACCAGGCTGATGACATTTGTAGCAACGATAATTTGCAGGTACATCACCAGTTTGATTGGCTCCACGTATCTTCATGTAACTATTGAAAATATTTATTATTTATTAAACTTTAATACAAAATAAATATATAAATAAATAAAAACGTTGACAATATAAACTATGAAACAAATTCAGCTTGTAAATTTATATACTTTGATGGGTCATAGTCTTGTGTTGACTGAGTCATCATTGCTCGAATTTTATCTTCTTCAGAGCCATCAAGCCTTGTAAGATCTACAGCTCGACCAAGACTGGCTTCGTCTTTTAAGTTACTAAATGAAGGAGTTTCATTTCTATCCCACGATCGTTTTTGTTGCACTGTTAATGGAACTCTAGCAACAATAAGGCTAGTATTCTTTGCAATCAATGCATTATCATCTGTGTAATCTGAAAAAATAATTTTAATATTACACGTTAGCTTACTAGCATATACTACACAAGATGTATTTCAGTTGTTATAATTTTGAAAATATAATAAGAATGTTTAATATTTGCCTTCTTTAGTTTGCGCATTTGTTATTTGCAAGTCAAAATCCGTATTCTTTCCTATACGCTTTTGATGGAAAATAGCCTTTTTCAAATCTGCTACAGAAATATGTAATCCATCAAAGGACACAGTGTCATAATCCAAAGTGGATTTAAATTTATAATGTACCGACATCTTTGTTATTTATATATCCTGTAAATAGACAATAAAAAACAATACTTTACAAATATGTGTAATTATTGACGAAAGAAATTTAAAGGGTGAGGTTTATTTAGAGAGTCAAGAGTCAATTTTTCGTTTTATATTTTGAGAGTATAAGTGTTAAAGATTTCATATTCTTCCAAAACTTAATTTTTTAAAGGGCACAGATTTTGAAATGTTAACTATTGTTCTAATAAGAAAATTGTCTGTCTACTACAATGTTCTGATAAAAAAACATAGAGATAATGTTACAAAAATGAAAAGTGTAATTAAGATTACAGATATCTATATGTCCTCTATGAATATTTCACAAAATTACTCGCTATATCTTACCAGTGCCCAAACTTTGTATGAATGAAGATATGCAAAATTTGATAGAACACTAAAAGAATTTACTCAAAAACTGCAAAAATTGTATAAAAACTTTGACTAATGAGTGAAGGATCTATATTAAGGCAAAGTTTTATAGAGCAATACCAAGATTTCTTCATTGTATTGATAACATATGTGTAAAATCTTAACTCATTATATTTTGTGGATGCACCTGTAAGTTAACACATTCACTGTTCACTGACCCACGTGTGAATCAAGATGGATTTAATTCAGGAGTTTCATGACACACATATGAGTTAGGTTAAACTTAATACAACAAGCTTACTATTTCTTGAAATATATGAGGATGCCCATTCCTATTGATAGGGACAGTGAACATGTTAATTCCTTCCAGAAATGTATTAAGAGTATATAAATAGTGAATAAGTATAACCAAAATGCTATAGTTGTTAAAATAATGCTTAAAAGCTTAAACAACTTATGTTATCATATGAACTTTGATAATTTAATTCATTAAAATTAATTTGTGAAAATAGAACAAAATAATATGAATAAATAATGTAGTGTAAACAAAATAATTAAGAATATATTTCTTAATAATAAAAATCAAAGCAGATTTCTTAGTATTTAAAATTCTTTAACAATTTTCGTATAATATTTATTTTGAAACAACCATTATATCTATGACAAGGAAGCTTTATGGAATCTTTTTTCTTACTGGAAAATATCAGAAAATTAGACTGGTTATTTAAGAATAAAACATTCAAATTACATATATCATTTGAAACAATATGAAGTATGATACATACAAGTAGATAATTTTCTACAAAAATCTATTGATAGAATTTTGGTCATACATCAATCATTATGAATATTTTTATGCTGAAAAAATTGAAAAATCCATATATAGGTCACGTGATAATTGAAAAGTTGACATATTGATATCCATTCATTTATTAATTTATAATGATGAACACTTCTACTCTTTTCATCATAACAAAAAGTTTAAATAAAAGACTAATATTATATTTTGATAACATTTGTATACACTTACAAGTTCATACACATGCAAGTTTCTGAATAATCAGAAACTTATTTGTATTATTACATAAAATTAGATCATTAATATATCTAAATATTGTGCTACTGATTCTAATCTTATTGGTTATACTGTATATGATAGTATAAAAATACAATATACATAATGAATAATGTAAAAATAATATAGAAATAGGTTATTTTTCAATAAAACTTTGAAGTAGAGTTTATTAGTAAATAATACTATCACACATAAAATTTGAATATCCATACCACTAATATAATTGTATTGCTGTATTAATGTTCATAATTATGAAATAAAAATATTTATCAGTATAAAACTAAAAATTTTACACAAATAAAAATTGCTGCAACAAATGTAAACATAAAAAAGGAACAAAAATATTTAAGAAAATAAATTAACAACTTTGATCATATATATACATTATATAATGTTCTAATAAATCTTTTATATTTTTAATAAAGAAAGAAGAAAATTATGTTGTTTTAAAATAGGAAATTCAGAATTAGCATATACACACACTACGTATATACGAATATATATGTATATATACATATATATATATATATATATATATATAGAATTTCTAAATTTTTCATATGAAATATTTTTTAAAACAAAATTAATATTTATGCAAAAAATACTCTGATACTTTGCAAAAGATACAGGATGTAAATTAGAGTTAGTATCAATACAAAAGTACAGAATATTACGCATTTAGAAATGTAGAAAAGTAGACCTCTTTTGTCATCATAGGTTAGTAAAAGTAGACATACAATAAGACGCTCAACATCAGCTAATTAAAAGTACGTTAAAAATATTGAGAAGGTTATAAATTAACGTTGATTAATAAATACAAATCAGAATAAAAATGAAGTTATTACCTATTAACTACAAGTACTCACTCCAAAATGAGTAAATTCAAATAATGCAAGCGATAAACGTATTTTCATGGAGAACACACAAGCATGATTCCCGACTTCTGACATGTTGCTAGGTATGATAAATTTAATGTCTTTATAATATCTTTTATAAATCTCGAAATCATCAGATATCTAACCTGTACACATATGAATGTATTGATTCTGATAAAAGTGAGACATTACGAACAAAACACTACAATCGTAAAACTGAAAAACACCAAGTGACTATATAATTCAGTCGGATATAGTGGAGATGAAACAAACTGATTTTATAGATGGCACAATCAATAGCACATGTTATTTCCATGGACCTAAAGCAAAGAGTAGATGTACTAAGTGAGGCGCCCTTCAAGCGTCGAACCGGTGTGGCAGCAATTTGCGCATATTTGCCGACCGGGCGTCACACTAGTCGTTATGTGACGTTACGGGCCCTTGTTAGTTAAGCGTGGAGCTTTAATGTCATTGGAAACTAAACGTTTCTTTAGCACTACTGATTAGACCAAACAATTAAATCGGAAATCTTTATTACTTTTTATAAAATAATAAAGTTTTCAGTATTCCTTTTTTATATAAGTCTAAAAACATGGATATGCACAAAACGGAGCATGTACACTCTTTGGAAATACGTAAATTAAGCGTCTGTACATAAATGGCAAAAATATAAAATTCTTACACGTTCGAAACAAAAATGGTTTTTCATCTAGAGCTTGATTAACATTTGCTGAAAAGTCAGTGAATATCAATAATTCATAACTCTACAACTTAATTTAAGTATACTCTACATAGAACTACACTTGCATATCAACTTTTGATGTTACAATACATATTAAAGTGCATTGCGTATGTGGTTTATGCTATTTCGGAGTTCAACTACCTGGTGGGAGAGAACCTTCCCGCTTTCATCTCGATATGGTTAAATCGAAATCAAATTATTAATAATAATATAATGCGTTACAGACTGATAAATAGGAAATAAATTATAGATAATGAACAATTGATTCAAATCAAGTTACACGTATTGTAAAATTTGTATAATTGTCGGTATTTGAAAAAACTGTAAATCTCCAATCTGATGCAAGGGTTTCTGTTATGTTAAATTGTCACCTTATCTGTTTTATTCTATACATCATTTTCATTTTGTATGTACCTAGCAGCAGTATGGTCTGCAATTTTTTGTATACGATCTTAGTTTTTGCTAGTAAATTTTCGAACGAACCTAAAATTAGGGGCCGCGTGGCCTATTTTATCCCCTTTCTGCTTCTCGGTTCTGTACCGTTGCCTGTACTTGTCCTTGCTAGAGTAACGTCTTTCTGCTAGTTTGACGTTCATTAGATAAGCAAGTTTGTTTCGTGTACGAGTTCAGTTTATTTCGCCTATCAATTTACTCGACGTCATCGTTTATTTTTCCATCTGTATGCCTTGCGTACGTTCTCATCTTTTTAAATTTTCCATGAGTAAGTTATTTATTGATTTCGATACGATACTTTATAACGTGCGTTAATAGTCTCGATCATTAATATGCGAAAGTCAACATAAAACGAGTTTATCCGACGTTTATTCTTCGTTTATAAATTTTTTGAATAATGTTAGTCAGTGAATTTGACAATTTCTTTAAATTTAGATTATTACAAACAACAATGAAATTTGTATTCTTTTGTTTCATTGGATTTTGACATTTTTAGTCGGTAATTCACGTTATTTTAATATAAAATATTATATTATTATTGATTTTGATTAAAACGTATATTATTAAAAATACACTAAAATATTTCCAATAAATAAAAAAGTATGGCATCTCTATAAAAGAAAATATATTAAAGAACCATGGATCATATATGACATATTTATATTACAGATGTTTCTATAGTCTTCCTGCAGCTGTTGGTAATGCAAATACCCTTCCTTAATTTGAAGTTCACAAGATGGTATTTGTCTTCAAGCTCTAATTTTAGCTGAGAGTAGAAATGTGAACAACGATAGGATATTTGTAAGTGACATATAGCATTCAATTTAATATCTTCAATGAATAACTATGAAGCAAAACAACTACTAATTTAGATTTTGTGAATATTCAATGTTAATTTAATTTTGTATATTTAGTCATTAGAAAACATTTATTGTAATATTACAGAGTAAGACGAAATTGATTTAGCTTGGTGGTGATGCGGGGATGTGGATCTGTTTTGATCCTATAGGAAGCCGAGAAGGCTGGCGTGCTTCTATTTTATTCTTTGTATTCTCTTATTGGACATCTTTTGGTATTGATGCCAGCTTAACAAATGCAGCTGCATCTAATGTTCCTCACAATACTGTTACATCAGAAGTAACACTACCAATTTCAACGCATCATGATGACGACGAATGTAGGAATGTGACCACTGATAATGGAGCAGGTATGTTAGGCAGTATAATTATAAAGTGTTTCTTATTTAATATGTTTTAAATACGTTATTGATGAATAGCATATTTTTTGTTTAATTTTTATATACTATTGAGTTTAAAGGATAATATTAGTATATATTTTTATCGAAATTAATGCTACCCAATGTAAATAAATATATTTTACAGCTACTGGTTTGTCAGTGGTCGGTCATGGATCTGGTTCTCCTCATTCGCCGATAGTGCCTCCAACTTTTCTGTACGGAGTTCTTACCTGCCAACCCTATCAAGGAATTTCTGTGAATCACATCTACTTTCAACTAGCAAATGCCTTCTTTCTATTGTCACACCTTGCACCAAGTGGCATACATGGTGTACTCTATTTAAGGTGCACTCTACTCGTGGGCTGTGCCTTTCTTGCTTTGTGGGGCTGGACAATAGCTTGCTGGCTGGACGCTGCTCTCTGGAATGCTCTATTTGTTGCCATCAACTTCGTCCATGTATGCACGCTTCTTTACAAGCTCAGGCCTATCAAGTTTTCAAGGGAAGTTGAAGAGGTAAGTTAAGAGAAGAATGAAAAAGAATAATTCTCTGACTTGATGTCACAGAATATTGTTCGTATATGTATGTATGAACATGTAACAAAGTATTGTTCATATATGTATATATATGTGGTTAAACACTATTGATCTGAAAATAAAGGTACTTTTATAATAATTTATAATCAAGGACTACTATGTTTTAATCTTAATATACACTTTATGTATTGAACTATTTTAAAAATAATTAAGTCCATATCCTTTGATATACAATTTAATATTCTGTATAACACAATTATAGGATATTTTCAGTTATATATTTTCATATATTTTTAACATATACTCAAAACAAATTCTTATATTATGTTTACAAATAAATATCGTAAAAATATTACAAGGACTAGAAATATATTAAACAGGCAATGTGCAAATTCATATAATGAATGACATTCAAAAATAGAAATATGTAATTCTTGGTACTGAAATGTTTATTTTTTTAAAAATTGTACTATGTTTTCACTCTCTTAAATATTATTTGTAGTATGATATAGTGTATTCTAAGTAGTATACTGTTAATGTCTTAGATCGTATAGTTAGTTATATTAGACATTTAGTAACTACTGTAAATTGCTTGTACGTTTGGCTACTGCATCTGCATTATGCTGGAACTCTTTATATATTACCCTTTCTTTTGCATCTTTATGTATGTAATCTGAGCAATTTCTTTATATTATAAAATTTATATGATGCTTTTTTTTATTAATAAAAGTTTAAAATTATTATCATTTGTGTAATTAGTAAAAGATTAAAATTTATTTTTATATTCAATTAATGAAGTATAATAAAAAAAGTATTTTGTTTCATCATAAATTATTCTAACACAAATTGAAGATGACTAATTTTGCTAAAATTACAAAGCAATATGTAAAATATTTGTTTGTAATGTTTCTTGCCTTGTACATTATACTTTTGTAATTAATAAAATGACATAAATATTATGTTTCATTTTCGTCTTTTTTTTTCTACAGGTATATATTGCAGTGTTCCAGCCACTAAGAGTATCACGTCATCAGTTCAAAAAAGTATTAAATTGTATGAAGGTTATACGACAGTTGAAGTATCAAGAAGTTTATGCCCAAGAGAAAGTGACCAAAGTTGATTCGTTGTCTTTGGTACTTTCTGGAAAGTGAGTTTACATTATAAATATTAATATTTTATACTCATATATGTAATAACATGGTTAAGCTCCAATCATTTATCAAATTTATTTTCTTAAATTTCAACTAAACAAAGTACTTAACGACAAGTCGATAAGAAACAAAAAGTATTTTATTTCATATTAAGAAACACAGTACTTAAAATTTTTAATCAGTGCTGACCAAGTCAAGCCTTATAAGTGTGAAAAATCTAGAATTCTTCCACTCTCGTCCGCGTTGTCATGGACACTGCGCAATGCAAAAAAGACGATCACGCAGCCAGCGTCACTATTGCTAACGACCCTCAGCCTAGATGCACACAAGCAGTGTGTCGTTGTTGTATTGTGTATGTTTTTCTTCATCGTGCAATTGAAAACAACCAAGGTAGATATAAGAACATCGGTACTGTCTATCTTCGTTGTTTTATCTGCAAAATAAGGAAAAACATAAAAACTTAACGGTGACGCATTACTTGTGCCAGCTTGTGTCAGATGGCACGCATAATGCATGTATCACACGTTACGAAACGAGTCAATGTTACTATTTCCCACAAATTTGATCTTATCCATCATTTGTTTAACACTAAAGGACGATCGACGTTTAGTTTCAGTAAATTTTAATATCAAATATTGAGTAAAAATTTAAAATCGTTCATAAACTAGCTGTTATCCGCGGATTTGCTTGCTTGAATGTCGGTTTAAAAATACTGTTAATGAATTCTAATTTATGAATAAAATTTGCCTAACTCCTCACAAGTTAACTTGTTATGATGGTAATTATTCGTCATATAATGACAAATCAATTGCGATACACTATTATGATGAACTGTAATTCAGTGAAAAGTATAGAAAAGTGAACATATGCAATTAGAAATAAACACATATTGCAGGTTAAAAATTATTTTAATTTCCTCTGATGTGCAGCTACCGAGAATTACACAACTCTGCAAGACAGCATATGTGAATAAACTATTTAGTAAAACTTAATTAAACATTTTAAAAACACTTTGTATCAATATATATATATATTAATTGTTTCAAATTATTTAAATATTTTGTATAAATTTTTCAGATTAGTAGTATCACAAAATGGAAGAGCATTGCACATTGTCTTCCCACATCAGTTCCTGGATTCTCCAGAATGGTTTGGTGTCTCCACGGACGAGTACTTTCAGGTTTATATACATTTTTCATAATTTTGTATATTTGTCAAATATGTTTGTTTATTATTGTTCAAACATAAATTATAAAGTTTAATAACTTGTATTATTTATTGTAAAGCACAAACCATTATTATTATTTAAGCAATATTATCATTTAATAATAATAATATGTTTGCGTTTTACAAATATAATTATGTAAAATGTAATTTTTGTAAATTAAAAATCAATTTGTTTATATAGGTATCAATAACAGCTATGGAGGAATCAAGAATATTATTATGGCATAGAGACAAGTTAAAGTTAAGCATAATTAGTGATCAATTTCTGCAGGCAGTGTTTGATCATATTTTGGGAAGAGATGTAGTCAAAAAATTGATGCAGGTTTGTACATATACATATAAATTACATCATTTTCTATCATTAGAATGAATTTCTTTTCTTTTTTATTAAATGACATTATGGCTTAATTATGTTTTCAATTTGATTAAAAGTATTGTTTATATTATATAATATATTTTGTAGATAAGTAGAAATATTAATTAATACAGTAATGTACGGTTGAATTTCGTCAAATTCGGAACCCAGTAGTGAAATTTTCGCATGCAGGATAGCGTATTTTTTTCCCCCCCATTTAATCGATTCTCATTCTTTCTCTACTGGGTCAGGTTTCGCGAAGTTCGAGACGATGAGTAGTAGGGGAAAAATGGATGTACAATGTGGATATACAATCTCGCACATTTTAGTGAAATTCAACCATGCATTATTATATACATTTTTGTATAAATAATACAATCTTAGGTCAGTGAAACAATGGCTGCTAGTAGTCATCAACAACAAAATGGACAAGTAATTGGTTTGGGTGGTATTGGAACTTTAGAAAATGATCCTGACACCAAACTTTTCGTTGTGAAAAAGACTGGTGACAGTCAAGGTATTACTGCTCTCATCAGTCGTCAACTTCAAGGTAAGTACATTTTACTTAATAATTCTTTTCTAATGAAGGATAAAAAGTTTAGAAAAAATGTTATACATTTGTTATTGATATTTTTATCTTAAAGAATGTTTTTGTTAAATATGTGTAAATATCTATATAGTTAAATGTTCGCCTTTATGATAATATATCTTTTCAATATATTGTTATACGGGGTATACTAGTTAAAATAGGTCATCTATTTAACTCTTAAAGCTGCGATTATCCAAAAAAGTGTTTCATATATGTATAATCTAAATAGTTTTAAAGAATGATTACGTTGCAAGAATGACTTTTTTCCAATGTCATTTTTTTTCAGAATATCAAGGTTAATCTGTTTTTCTTACATGTAAGTACATACATAATTCTCTTGTATATTGTACTTTACATTAGTTATTTGTGTATATATGGAGCACTTTAGTATGTAAAATCAAAGGTCACCAATATTTTATAATAAATGCCCCTCTATAGTGGTCTGTCATCTCAGATGATCAATGATAAAAATTTGATAATGGACAAATCTAGATATCTGTAGTGTAATAATAAACATGTTTATTTACATTCTGGAATTATTTTCGAAAATATTAAAATAAATATTTCATCCTTGATTATAAATCGTGGAAATGTAGGACCTTTTGAAAACATATTATTACAATGACTTAAAAAGCATTTGTGATCTTGAAAACCTTTGAAAAAGTGATATTGGAAAAAAAATTTTTTGTAACACATGTAAAACAGATACATGTATGCTACAGATTATGTATGTAACATTTTTTTCTATCGTCACAATTAAAGGAGATAATTAGATGACCTATTTAGAAGGAGATCTCTGTACATAGAAAATCATATGTTAATACTGTATGAATTTCTTTTGTATATTTATGTATGTACATATATGGATAGTTCCTGTAGCTGATCACTGTCATTTTGCAGAATAACAAAGTAACATTTTAATATATGTATGTGTAGTGCGTGGAACAAATATAGCAATACTTAAAATACATTTAAGTGTATCTATTAGTGATATATTTATTAAAATGTATAATTTTTTTCTATTGAAAAATTGCCTGTTGGCCATATGACTGTGCCTAATGGATTAGGCTTAGGTTCATTTCTATTTTTTTTTCTTTGTTTTTTATCACGGAACGTCTTCTTTCATACTTTTAACAAAAAATTTTTACTTCAAAACATTAAGCAATATCGCTTGTTGTTCATAACGTATGTTCGCCATAAGGCGTCCAGATTCTTAAAAAGAATCATTTCAGATCTAACTCTTATATATATATTGACATCCTACACTTAAAAACACTACTATGTTTACATCCTAGAATTATTGCAAGTTTGTTATATTTGTTTGACTCTCTATACAATAATTTACATTAACATTATTGTTCTATATTGATTTTATATTAATTTTCACATCGGTTCCATCATCAATTCTTTACAGAATGAAAGTTTTAAATGTGTCTGGTACATATATACTATTTATTGACATGTCAGATATATGTGTGTTATGACGTGTGGTACTAATTTATACGAATCAAAATTTAGTGAGAAAAGGCACAAAATGTGGTTAGAATTATGATAAGTAATATATGGATACAAAATGTACCAGAAGAATCTAATCCATCTACTTCAATACTTATGGCTACTTTGTGTCTTAGAAGTACATCACTACCTTGCATAGTATAATAAATACATGCCAAAAAATATACTATGGAATACCATACTGATCAAGGTATTATTACAATATGTTTTAATATAATGTATTCTAACAGTATGATTACATAAATTGATCCGCAAAAATAGTTAGTTGTTTGCTTATTATAAATTAATGCACATGGAACTCTTAGACACACTTGCAAATAAAAAAACTGAAAAGAATAAAAGAGACAAAAATAATAGTACTTAAGATTTTTATTATACTCGTAAATAAACAATGTATTAAATATATGGTAAAGTCAAAGATATTTTCGTGTTTAGTATTTGAACAACATACATGTAGACATCTACTACAAAATTTTATTATATTAATAAACAAACAATGTATAATAGATACAGTATAATAGTTTTTATTTTGAAAAATGTCTGAACAACTTCATTTGCACAAATTTTTTCTTCTTTTTGTCCACAATATTATTTTATAACGTTAGATAAGTGGCAAAATCATGCATATGGTATTTGCTAAAAGCAAGATATTATTATACACAGTTTATTATCACTTGTGTTGGCTGCAATACACACATTCATTAAAATTCATAAAAAATCAATATTACAGTAGCAGAAACACGTCTTTGGTTTCTTTTATCTGTTTTAGAATAAACTTTTACAATATGTAACACACATTCCCCATAGAAATAGCATATACAAGCATACACATCAACACATTTAACAATTTCATTCTATAAGAAATCAATGCTGGAACTGATAGGACCAATATAGAACTGATGCAAAACCAATAAAAAAATTCATTTTGGAATTATGATTGGAATTGATATGTTAACTAATATCGATTTTGGTAATTATTCAGAATCATAGCCACCTCACCAATTTAGATGATATTGAAATATGTTGTAGATATCAATATTTTAAATAACTTTTTCCTATACATGTTTACAATAGATGTGTACAAGGCCATTCGGCCTGAGTTTCTGAAATAACTGCATTTTTCGACATTATTGCAGAAATATTTCCAATTGCATAATAGTAATTATGATTATAATATTAATTATATACATGGAAATAAATTCGTATATAAAATAAAAG
Organism: Colletes latitarsis; assembly: GCF_051014445.1. Taxonomy (NCBI): domain Eukaryota; kingdom Metazoa; phylum Arthropoda; class Insecta; order Hymenoptera; family Colletidae; genus Colletes; species Colletes latitarsis. The sequence goes on along the minus strand of NC_135139.1, from coordinate 8,593,237 downwards.
CATATATTACTTATTATGTTTAACCTGACCTCTTGCGTTTTAAGCTGTTGTTTTGTCAGTGACTACTTTTCACAGTTTAATTATTGAGTAATATGTAAAAATATATTTAACAATGTATATGGTATTTCAAGGAGTTTAAGATAATTAAAATACCGTCAATATTAATTTAAAGAGGGGTTTATTGGACAAAGCATCCCAGAGTTGTAAGTCGGAATTTGTGTGGGGGTCATGATTAGACTAATAAGTTCAGTAAAGACGAAAGCTTTGATTATAGGTGTTTTCTGATTGTCATTGCCAAGTATATAGTATAAGTATAAGTATTCGCCTTTAATAAAACTGTGAATCTAATCACGGCCCCTACACAAGTTCAACCCACAACTCGGGAGCCTTCTCTCCCTAAACTTCCCGTTACATTCAAATTAATGCCGATGACATTAAAATTTGATTTTATGGGGTAGCAACAATTTTGTACAAATACCTCGAAAACTAAAGCCGTGTAACAATAACATATATAGGAAAAAGTTGTTCACTACATGTCCCTAACAACATATTTTAATATCATCCAAATCGGTGAAGCGGCCATGATTCCGAATAATTACCTCAATTTTTTGTAACAGCTATGCTGTATAATGTTTCTTTAAAACTGTTTAAAAAATCGAAATTGATATTTGAACTGTTTTTTAATACATGAAAATATTAAAAATATTAATGTCTTTAAAAAATGTTTTAGATAATGATTGAAGAATTGTGAGGGGAATATTATACATACAATCTACATGACTTCTTTATTGGTGGAGACATTCCAGACATTTTAAAATTGTAATTTCTTTGAATGGTGTCATTTACTTTTTTTTTGTACAATATTGTAACTTCAGAAAGTACAAAAACAAGGACTTGTATTAATCGACGTAATTTAACTGCTTGCGCTGGAATTGATTCACTGATACGTCTTTTGTTTTTCCAAAAATTATAATAATACATACGAAAAATATATGAATCTATTTAAAAACTGACAAATGACAATTTTGCATAACAATTCGCTCACTTGCTATTTCTCAGCGTTTATCTAAAATATTTTCTGCTAATTAAGAATGAAAAAAATATAAAATTTAAACTATTGGTTTCATCTAAAGCTTACAATTAGTGTACAGTTTTGGAGTCAGTGTTAAGATATGAATTTATCTAATATGTAATAATATGATCATTGCAAAGTCATATATATATGATGTTTCGAACTTATAAGGCCACGTATTCATCCGCCGCTCAAGCGTGAATGTTCTCTGTATATACAGTCAAAGCTAGTAGAATATCAGTGAATATGCGTCCTTATAATTAAAGCACTAAATAATAATATAAGATCAACAAAAATTATACTCCAGAATTGCTGTTTGCATGAGAATTACTGCATGTGCTTACAAATTAGCAATGATAATAATTATATAAATTTATGAATTTATTACAACATACACTCTTTATAATTGTGCATCAATTTTGATTTTGCTTTGGATAGAAGAAAGAATGCCGCTGCTGTACACGAGTCAGGAAGTGCTGAACAACACTTTGCATCATATCAATCACCTACGTACACTTCCCTTAGATCCTGTGCAACACAACAATGTTCAGACTTCCTTATAATATCCCTGTGTCACAGGCTGTGCAATTACCTTAGCACAAATTTGTACGTGATATGTATGTATTATGTTTCTACAATGGATATCCATATGTTATACAAATATCATTGGGTAACTTCATTTGTTATTTTCTTCTGGTTATTTTATCCAGGTGAGTTGTGCCTATGTACTTTTGTTTTATATTTTATTTCTGTTGACAATATCAGTAATTCTATTAAACTATTACTATCAGACTTTGTAAAGCAAAACAATTAATTTAATATCATGCTTAAAATATCATAATTCATCAATTTTATTGAATTTTATTTCGACTATACTTCAACATTAAATTAATATTTATGATACCATCATAAATGTGATATGAACCAAAATAATACTTATTAATGGTCGGATGGCGGATGGTTAGACGACGAAGACGGGTCATTTCTGACCCATGCTTACAAGCACGTTAGACTTTAGAAAATACATTTTAATAAATTTATTGTATATTTGTAAGATTTGCAAATAAAGTGTTTAGCAGGCTGATTGCATGGGATTTACAAATATATTGTAAACATTAGTCATATTTTTTATTATGTTTATTGTCATTACGTGTGTACACGTAACGTTTTCTGGAAGAAGCTTTTTGATTCTTTCTCGAAGTTCGATGCTTGATGTTTCAACTAAAAATAATTCCATTGCAGTTTATTATAGTCCTCGTAATCTAGAAGGAGCCAATTTTTAAAAATCCGAGTTCTCATTTCGACGCTGATAATATAAACAATCTTATGAATCACTTGATAATAAAGACAAAATACGAATCAGAATTGACCCATCCTCATCGGCGGACTGTTAATTACGTAATTAATAAATTCAATAAAACAAGATACAATTTCTGACAATAACATATTCTTATGTATATTTATATTTATTTTCTTTTATTTCTTATTGTTATTTTTAATTGAAATTTTGGTTTCTTTTTTATTTACATATTTAATTGTATTTAGGTATATTGCAGTCTATAAATTTATATTGCGGAGAAGTACAATGTATCAGTTGTATATAAACACAGTTTACATATTACAGATGTATCATTATTTGAAGTACAGTGGTGCTCGACTATACGTAAAGTTTCACCCCGCGTACATACAAAAGAATGAATTTTAACTATTTATTAATTATGCATTCTTGGAATTATTTCAAAGAAATTCAATTACGTATAATTAATTATAGTTCGAATAATACGGCACGAGATGCATTCGCTGTTGCATTTGCTCCTGGTGTATCTTTTTTCATTGGACAATTTATGAATGGTTGGATATCAACTTCAAATAAAAAAAATCAACTTCATATAAATGTTCGGTTTTGATTTTTTGCATATATTTGGGCATTACTGTATTTTGATTAGCATTAGGCAAAATAAATTAAAAATCTTTTACATTGCTACGTTACAGCAGCAGGGGATCCAAATGCATGGAGATTGGGAAGAATTGAAGAGACTGATCACGAAACACCTGTTTAATGAAAATGATTGTTAGATGAATGTCATCCTCGGCAGTCAATATAAAGTAACATCGGTCTTTTTACATAATGTGAAATAACGATGAAATGTATTCAACATCACTGAAAACATGGCATGGCATGGTATGCTATGCATGGAACAATTAAACATTCTCTTGCCAATTAATAATTTTTCCCACAACTAGTCAAGTATTATTAATAATGGAAAACACATTTCATCGTTTATAGCATAATGGTTCCATTCTAGTTTATAAAATGACATACGACTAAAACATTATTTTATGCTTCCAATGTACTATTGAATACCACCGAAACTAATTTAAGTGTGGCTGTTTCTAATTTACACTGATTTTCTTCTTAATGTGCATATGATCAATACCGAAGAAACAAGACTTTACATGTGTAATAGAATGGAAGTTGTTCAATCGCAGCGGCGTAACTTCTTTACTGAAAGATCTGTGATTTACTGGAGGTGTATGGCAGAAAAAAAAATTAGGGAGGCCTAAATACCTGATTGTTTCCCACACCCAGATATAGTGCCTTTTTACTTGCATTTCATTTATTCATTTTTCAAGAAAAAATATATACAATATTATCGTATACTAATTTACATATTCATTCAATATCTTTTAAGAAAGTTGTCGCCGGAAACTCATATATCCTAGTAAGCCAAGCAATGATATTTTTTTGTTTTTCTCGGAATGGGACCATTTTGAACTGGTCTTTACTTTAAAAGAATATAGCAGAAACATCATACACCAAGTTAAATATGTTGGATATTGTCATTGATGGTATTTCGAATTCTCCTATAATTTTTATTGTCTTCTCTTTAACATCAAAACTCCTCTTTTAATTAAGAGCCATTATATTATTTATTATAATATCATCTATGCATTTAAACAAATCGATTTTCGACATTAAGCCCTTAATACATTTTTGATGTTTACTAATTTTTACTATTGCAATTTTTTGTGAATCAATTATTAACTAATTTTTTTTAATATTCGGTTGTTTCTGGCAGGTGTCTTACCTACTATAGTCCATAAAAAATTTACTTTTTTTTAAAAGATCTAGGTCAATATTGTTGTTCTTACTTTATGTAATACTTCAATTATTTTTGTTACTTACTCTGCATTTCAAATTTTAGGTAAATCTTATCATGATCCTTGAATTTTATCTTATTGTAATAATTCTACTTGCGTTTTTTCAACTCCCGTTCGCAAATGATGTCGCTCCATCCACCGATATATGTATAGTTTCTGTCGGCAACTAGTTGTTTCCGCCATCAAAACTATTTTTAAATAGTTTAAATAGTTTTGAAGCATTATTGCGCGGATCATAACATTTTATAAAACTATTAGAAAATGGCGTTCAGAATAGAGAACGAAACAGGAAGTTACGCCAAAAAGCGCTGGATGATAATAAAATTGCAATGTAAGCTATATTGATGGAATATTTATATTGATATACATTGCCGATGGAAAAATAAAAATGCATATAACTTTTAATGGTAAAATTATCGGAAATCGTTACAATAATATAATCACGATTATCATTCCTTTCTTTGGAAAACAATATTAGTATTGTCTATAATTTACCAGTGGTAATTATGATTAGAATCAATTATTATAATATTAAGTGATACAAGCAAAAAAAATCAACGCGCACAGAGAGATAAATATTTAATTACTTATGTGCAATATTTACAAAACAGGTTTTCATTTGCTTTAGAGAAAGAAAACATAATTTTAAAATTACTTTGAATAAAAATAGTGAAAGTATTACGTACTGAAATTTAAAATAAAAATCTCAGGTTTTGATGATTGGATACAGTTTTAGAAAAAAAAAAATAAAAGAACAAAGAATCTCTTTGAAGACAATTTTGTCTAGTCTTTAGTAAAATGTATTAAAAAATTTTAAATGTTGCTAATTATCAAATTCATGCCCAGTTAAGGTTGTAATACATACTATTAAGAAGACTTTTTATATGTAAAATTATATTTCTGAGCATATTCTATTCGAAATATTATATATCATTTAAAAGTTGGATAATAATTATTCTACCATGTGTATAAAGTACATTCTAACAAAGAATTCTGTTTAATTACAAAGCATCTTGATTTATTTCTTGTAATCAAATTGTTTTTCTGTACAGTGCTAAATCGAAAAAGATGAGAACAATGTGATTTTATTTTAATGTAATACTATTCACGCATGTATGAGAAGTGTAAGTGGTTTGTTTAATGAATGTAAATTATTCGTTACTCATCTTTGTTGTTTATTGTTTCTCGTTGTTATGATTGTATGTGGTATCTTTTTAGTATAGTTACATAATACAATGAGATATGAATGAAATGGAAAAAGATTTAAATCACATTGAATACAATAATGAAAAATTTAATGATGAAAGGAATAAAGAAAGTTAGTTTTAGATAAAATATATATAAATTATTCCTTGTATCTGTATCCTTTTCCTTGTTATTTAGCCAGTTTAGTGTAATTGATTTTTTTTTATTTTACTCTACTGTTGATATCTTTCAAATATAAAGACTTTGTTTTTTAATCTGATATTGATGAATGTACTATTATGTAATATATAAGCATACCAATTGTTAATTTATACAAACTTTTATGTACAAGTTATTTAGATGAAAATAAATTCCTTGTACAAGAAATGAACAAAACAGGAAAGCTAGAACTATTGCTATCTTTTACGATTAAAACAAACTTTTTAATTTTTAAGCTAATTTAACAAATTAATTTTGTATGTTAATATTTATGGATATAAATTTAAACTTTATCTTTTTGTTTCTCTGGATCATTCGAAGTTCAGGACTTTTCTTCTTCTATTACTTTTTTGAAGACTTTCGTCGCATACAAATTCGCCTTAATTTGTAAGGCTCGCATAAAATAGTTTTTATCCGTTAGAACTTCTATTTTATTTTGCGATATTACATTGCCTTCAATATAATTTTACTATTTAGAACTTTTTTATATCAGTGTATCAGAAGCTTTCTCTAATAAAAACCCCATGATTTACACTTTCTTTCTTTTTTACGTAATAAAAAACACTTTTTATTAATAGGTATATAAGTATAACGTATATTTTAAATATAATACATGAATACAAGCCATTGTTCATAACTGAACCGCCATTCATCATAACTGGCTGTCACAATTGTTTATCATGAAGAAAGGCAGTACAGTATTTAAATATGTCTAATTCGATCACAACGCTACATTTGTATTGTTTAAATTAATAGAAAAAAGTATAGAGCGTGTTTACAAAAATGTGGCACCTTATTCAAAATTAATTCCACATGCCAAATATAGTGCATTAATAAAAATGTGAAATCTTTTTTCAGAATCAATTTCTTATGCTAATATAAATCATAAAGCCTATTTTCTAATTTTCAATCTAAGGCTTCATTATCGAGATATATGCAGTTTGAAATTTTTTCGTGTATAAACGTCATGGATACGTGTTTTTTGTATGTCGATGACTGTAAGTACGGTTGCGCGATCAGTTGGTTAGGGGTTGTAATCGCGTGTCGGAGTTACATCAATGAATGCTGACCGCTTATATTTCGGTAACGATGTTTTATATTGCAAAATGATACAAGACTTTTCAATTTCTCTTCGCACAAAGAATTACTCCTGAAAAGAAATCCCACATTTATATTAACACCTTTTGTGTAATTTACATATACCTTTCAACAACTATGTTGCCTTATTTAACTTACACGATTATTACGCGCTTAGAGAGAATCGATGTAAAGATAACACATTCAATTAGTGTTGTTTATGTTATTGTGTAAGAGTTTAGAAATAACAGAGATCGGACGTTAAGTTTATATAGTAGGAATGTACGTGGATGATGTAATGCTACTACGTCTAAGCAATGTATCTGATGCCTGCGGTGTAGCGGAACCTTTATGAAAAGAACGTTTATGCGGATGAAGATTAAGCGGAGGTAAATTTGGATGTTCGATTCTTGTTGGTGAACTGACACGTGGTCGTAATGTTCCTCTTTGTTGTATTGAAAGTATTCCTGCAAATGGAATAAAATAAAATTGAATTATATTCACCATTAAAATGAATAGATTAATATTATAACGGGCAATTAAATATTGCCTGAATCATTTGGTTCCAAAGCATCATTGAGTTGATAGTAATCAGTCTTTATTGACAATGGCTCTTCATAATCTACGAACGCCGTGTTATCAAACGCTTTATCGTCCTTCGGCCGATTTTGAATCGGGCTCGTAACTGGTGGGTCCGCATAAGTCTGAAAAATCGAGGACCTATCTTCAGATATTTTAAACGTTTCCGTATTTCACATTGGGAATATGCAATTAGTTAAGCCATCACATTATTGCACGCAAAATTTTTGTGAAGTTGGCAATTCATAGATATTGAACAATATATTTTATTTAGAAGCCTATGGTATATTCCCTCTTTCTGTTTTATTTCTTTCTTTATTTACTTTATCGAGTGTACTTGTTGTTTTCAATTTTGGTAATTATATGTGTACACGAGGATCTATCTCTCCGATTTCAATGACCTTGAAATACGTTTTAGGAATACAAAAATTAGTCGCAAAAAACAATTGCTATTATTACATTTAATTCTGGGTATACATACAGTGGATGAAATTTCTATAAGAACACCATGGTTTACTGCCAAAAATTCATTTATTCTATAAATATACGTTAGTAGAATAAATATATATTAATACAATAAATATTACATCAAAATACACGGGTTAAAATCAATTAAAAATATAACGAAGTCACCTCTTATCCAAAAACATAAAACTGCAACCTAGGATGAAAAATGGAAAACTAGTATTTTCCGGTGAGAAAAAATTTAATCTGTCCTAATGAATTTAAATACTGTTAGCATGATTTACTTAGTCGAAATCGTAGGTACGAATAGAAATTTCGGCGGTGGAAGTTTAATGTTGATACGGCGATAACATGTATAGGAAACATATGTCAAGGTCATTGAAATCTGGAAGATGGATCCTAATTTATACGATTACCTTAATTTTTATTTAAACAATTTGCAAATTATTTAAATGTAAAAAAAATTCAATGAATTACCGCCTCCTGCGTCAGTATAATAGTTTCTTGAGGAGAACAATATCGAAATTTTGTAAATTCATAACGCATAAGAATAATGCTGGATATAAAAACGTAATATCAGTAAATTGCCTTAAGTTTTACATGTTCAGTTGGCGTAGTTGAACAGGCACGCTTATGGAATTGTCCACCGCCGATAGTTTCATAGGTATGTTCCTCTAGATAGTGTCTGGTAGTACCCCGTGGTGTAAGAGTAGCCCACATAACACGACTATCTTGCATATTGTCAGTTGCACAAGGATAAAGAACAGCTTCATTTTGAATCCTTCCATTTTTCGTTTGCATACTGGATGCTGCATTCGGCATGGAAATCACGCCGTTCTTACCATTTCTATTACTACAGAATGATAATCAGTTATTTCGTGACTTCGAGGGTTTTGTCTTTCTTATTAATTAATATGCTTATGTGACGTAAAATATTAGATCATCCCATAAGTAGCGTCATTTCTTCCCTTGGTTTGAAAAAAATGGTACATCGTGTTTTGGCAATGTATAAAAGTTCTGCCATTTTAATTGTTCTACACGATTATCTACGAAACTACTGATTATCCAAACGAACGCTTCGGATAAAACTTTCTCTGTTTTATGAGATACATTTTGTGATCGATATAGTTTTAATCCGAACGATGGTATAGTCAGGGGCAAAATTGAATGGACACCTATCTATTCTACGTAAAAGTATTGCAATTCAATAAATTTTCCAAATAAATTTCTTGTTTTTCATTGTTCATCGTAGTTTACATTGTTATCGACAAATTTTGCTTGTAGTTTTACAGAATAATGTGGTTTATCTTACATAAGAATTATTAAAAATTAAAGTTCAACAAAACGATGTAGAAAAAGTTGAGTGGACATCTTTATATTTTATGCTTCTTGTTCCAATATTTTGTATTCCCTCCTTTAGCTTTAATAATTGCTTCTAATCGCTTAGGAATGCTATCGATTAAACATCCGATCATAAGATGGACACTTTGATGTCTCGTCAAATATAGAAAATCAGAAGCTGCATTTTCGACATATTTTGCTTATTTATTACCGAAAAGGTAAGAATGCTATTCAAGCAAGAATTGTGTGACGTATATGAAGAAGATGTTTTAACAGAATGGCAGTGCCAAAACTCGTTTGCAAAATTTCATTCCTGCAATTTTGATATCGAAGGTGGCCCACGTTTTGAAAGGCTACTTAAAGCTGACAAAGGCGAAATAAAGGTATTGGTTAAAACAAACCGACGAATAACAACACGAGAAATCGTTAAGAGGTCAAATTTGTCGAATTCGACCGTTTGTGATCACATGAAACGACTTGGTTTCGTTTTAAAGCTCGATATTTGGGTTCCACCATGATAATGCCAGACCTCACGCAAGTTTGGATTGGGATGTGCTACCACACCCATCATACACGCCAGATTTAGCACCATCGAATTATTACTTGTTCCGGCCTTTAAAATATTTCTTAAACGATAAAACATTTACTTAAAGTGGCGATGTCAAAAATCACTTGCATCAGTTTTTTATAAATAAAGGTCAGAAATTTTACGAGCATGGAATCATGCTACTACCAGCAAGATTGTAAAAAATGTTGGACCAAAATGACTACTACCTAAAATGATTACTACTATTTACTATTACCTAAAATGATTACTGTCAAACTTGATGTAAGATTTTTTCGCCATTTTATTTCGCCATATGAAAATCACAAATATATGCGACTTTTCTGTCCTAATTTGTCGCATACAGTTGGGCATTACTGTAATTACAAACAACAATCGATGTAACTGTTTGTTGTACTTATTGAAAATCTTGTTTACCAGGACAAACTTTAACAGAGATCATCTAAAATTGACACTAGATCGGTTTATTTTAAATCAATAAACCGACAATTTCTTAAAGCAAATATTCGAATACTATCTGAGGAATGACAGCTATTAAATATAATGGTTAATATATCACTTGTTAAAAATAACTGCAAGTATTGTTATTTTTACTGTAGAATCCACCTTCGACATTACTTATGGCATGACCCAATATCAAATTACAAAACAATCCTTTTAATACCGTGATTTATATTTAACTTCGATCGCATTTATTTACGTATTAAAGGATGAAGAATCATAATTATACTCACAATTTGCATTTCAAGAGTAACGTCGCTAGTATTATGCCTATGAAAATCACACCGACGCAGGATGATATTAATACTAGCAACCACGTGTCGTCGAAAACTGTACCTAAAATTATCATAATTGATATAGTAGATTTACTTTTCAAAAAAAAATTAACAATTCTAATAAAAACTAACACGACGTCAATTAATTATTACAATGTTCGCTTAAATTTCAAAAACCCAGCCCCACTACTTCCCTATTACTCACAAGAGGAGCATCGGACATGACTCAACGGAGTCATCATCAGAGTGTTCGGCCACCCCTGGGGAAAATTTTAATGAGAAATTCTAGAGGCCAAAGTAAGACGAAAATCAAGAATACCAATTTGTTGATGGAGATTTCGTTAAAAAGTTATTAACGTTTAAAGTTTCGCCTGTAGAACGGCAATCTGCGAACAGCTACGTACGCGTAATAGTATTTTTCATTCATAAAACTGTAAGGCCTCGATAGGTCAGTAAGTAGAGTTTCTCATGCTGAGTGAGAACCACTATCGCATGCACGCAACTGTTCGCAGATTGCCGTTCCATAGGCGAAATTTCGTCATATTTTGGCCTCTAGAATCTCTCATTAAAATTTTTCCCAGGGGTGGTCGAACACCCTGTTTATGTATATTCGAATTCTTATTTACGACATTTGTCGCTGCATTATAAATGCTTTTGAATGACTTCTTTTACTATGTAAATATACCTAACTATACGATTGTTACAAAGTCTAATTTTTTCATTATTGGCTCATTAGCTACGGCTGAAGTTATAGATACAATAGATGTATCATCCATCCAAATTTGAAATCGATGTGAGCCATGTCTGATGTTCTTCTTGTCAATTTCTCGAGCTGAGCGTAATCTGATGCTATTAACTTTATCACCTAGAATGACTCGCTTGTTTTTGATTATATAAAACAATATTTCAGATATAAATCGAATGGTTTCAAAGAGAGCACAAGATAGCAGCAGTCATTTGCCTCTTTACTTATTGAACGATCCTCATATTTTACTTTGACAAACAACAAAATGTAACATAATCGATTTAGGACTAGACCTTGCTGTGGCATCTCTATGTATTGCACTCCTTCGGAGCGGCGATCACAAAGATGCTTGCACGGGCTGTCATTTAGATGCTGTGGAAACGACAATAGATCCGCGCGTGGATAAAAGTCGGAACTTTGCTGTAGAATAGCCGGGAACGGTGGTGGTGGTATATGAAGAATGTCGGGTGGTGGTTCGAGTGTACATAATGCACAACCCGAGTTATTCATTATTAAATCGAAGCCTCTCATCTATAATTTAGATTAGTAGAATAAACAATTAGTAGCTAGTATTTTATATTGTACGTAAAAATTAAGTCATCCTCCCTTATAAGTCCTAATTTATTTTATTTTGCATTTCAAAAAGACATATAGGCGAACAAACATGTAAAAATGCGCCCTTTGGCGTTAACACGTTAAACGCCATGTCAGTTTCACAGGACCGATATTACAATTATCCGTTTAGGTGACGTCATTTCCTAGCAACCAACAGTATCGAAAAATAATACTTTACAATTAATACGTGTTATATGTTATATAATATTTATATTATAATATATGTTATATAATGTTATATAATATTTGGCCAGCTTTTTTGTGTTTTACCTCACTGAGCGCCGGCTCGAGTTAAATTTCGTGTTCAATACATGTTGTATGAACCTACTCGATCTTGACTAACGATGTTAGAGAGAATCTTTACTGTAAATCAAATGTGCGCTATATAGCTAAGATATAAATCAAGAATTACTCTTCCTACTTAATTTTTCTAACAACGATACAGCATTCCAAAATATTTGAAAAAATGATGACCACATGAACGTGTTATAACCGTCAAAGTATAAAAACAATTATTTAATAACTTTGATAAAAAGTTGACGATTTGAACTTTTTTAAATTTTATAAAATTCGATTTTACAGCTCAAAAAATTTGAAAAGAAATCCTAATATGTAACTTGATGACTGCAGCATATTTAAAATTTGTTATAATTTTCCAAGAAATAGAAAAGAAAAGATCAAATTAATACTGCCAAAGATAGACAATGAAATTGTCGCGTAAAAATTGTTTTCTTATAGAGAATTTACTATCGACATATACAGGGTGTTCAGCCATCCTTGGGAAAAATTTGAATGGGAGATTCTAGAGGCTAAAATAAGACGAAAATCAAAAATACTAATTTGTTGATGGAGATTTCGTTAAAAAGTTATTAACGTTTAAAGTTCCGCACGTACTGAATTTTTTTCTAGAAAGTAGGTAGGATTTCGGGGGTAGGTCTATTCACCAAAAATTATTGTAATTGACCCCCGCAACTGAAAATAATTTTTTTAGAACGATTTGAAAAATTTTTTTTTCGTCGAAAAATTTAGGCACCTACCCCCTGGGTCGATTTTTCTTAAAAATTCGTTTTTGATTTTTAGTAATTTCATTTGACGCCCTACAGAAAAGTTGTGTAATACTTTTTTGTAGATACCCATGAGCTCTACTTCAGAAAAAAGTTTCATTAAAATATATTGACCATTGTCGGAGTTACGGATGTTTGAAAATTGAACCATTTTTATGGGGTTTTTCTCATTTTGCGAGGTCAGAGAACAACTTTTCGAATATTTTTAGCATTTCTACATATTCTATACCAAAATACGCGTTGTTTGCTTTTTTAAACATTAAAATCGTCCAATCTGTTCAGGAGTTATGGTGTTTTAAAGATACGCATGAAATTTCGGGGAACGATTTCTGGCCTGAAATTAGATTTTCGGTAAGGAATTTTTTTCTAGAAAGTGGGTAGGATTTCGGGGGTATGTGTATTGACCAAAAATGATTGTAATTGACCCCTGCAACTGAAAATAATTTTTTTAAAACGATTTGAAAAATTTTTTTTTCGCCGAAATTATCAGCACCGACCCGAATTTTTTTCTCGAAAGTGGGTAGGATTTCGGAGGTATGTGTATTCACCAAAAATGATTATAATTGACCTTCGCAACTAAAAGTAATTTTTTCAGAATGATTTGAAATTTTTTAATTTATTTTTTTAATAAACAAAGCCTCAGTCAAGAAATTGATATTCTTAATTTTCGTCTTATTTTGGCCTCTAGAATCTCCCATTAAAATTTTTCCCGTGGTTGGCCGAATACCCTGTATGATAAGTTCAAAACGGTTAAGGGGACACTTACGTGCTTATTCGCTTATACCCTTTCCGGAATAAAATTATCGCTTACTTAATTAATACGATTGACACTGTAAAATTATTTTCTCGATCTAAGTTAATGACAAGATATAATACTTATGTATCTGTTATGCTTCGTGTATATTCCATTCCTTTGTTTTGCAACTAGTTAGCACTTCGAAATTTAGTACCGTCCGCCACAGAAGCTAGTAAATTATAAAAAGACACAATTCGTATTTTATTGCATGCTTCCAAGCACAAAGCATGTAACAATTATAGTAAAAAGTAAACTCTCACCGCTAAGCAATACCCCTATGTGAAAGTGCTATCAGGGTGGCTACTGGCTCCTCTGTAAGAAAAGCGCACGCGTTGTCGTATTGAGCGACTGGAGAAAATTTCGCGACCCGTGTTTCATCGTCCGTCTATACCAATAACAATACCATTAATATTTTCATTTAAAAAACAACATTTTAAGTATTATACATACACACATCATACGAAATAATTAAAATATGATACCTTAATGCTGCACTTAATATTTATTCCATACAATAGAAAACCATAAACAAATTAGAATAACAAATATAATTGATTTCAGATTAATCTTAATTTTATCATAATTTTAATATTACGCATATATTTTTCTGTAAACAAAATAACAAAATATGATAAATAACAAGTCATGGTCATATGATGCTGAAAGCAAATTAATATTGCACAAGAATCCTATGTAGTCTAGAGATATACTTGTATTGTGTACTTTCAAAAGCATGTTCATGTTAATTTTACAAATAGTATTTACCTTTCGGGACTGACGTATAGGATATGTAACTGTCAATGAATCTAAAAGGACCATAGAATAAGCGTTTCAACTGACATACTCATACAGGTTGAAATAAAGCTACTCCTATTAAGATTAATAATAATAACTCTTATTGAATTAATAAATTTATTATATTTGTTCAATTTAATTATTTCCTCGTAATATTGCCGATTTGTGTACGATCAAACATATTGATTAGGGAAAGTAATTGTTGTTTATATTCTTCAGATTCCAATAAATGAAATTGAGTAATTGAATCGATTTGGATTGAGTTAAAACATAAGCTATTGAAACATTTAAAAATATAGAGTTGAGATGAAAAATAATGTAGGCAGGTACTTAGTATTATAAACTGTCTGTACATGCTTGCCACAGTACAACCATAGTCATAATAACAAAGAAATTCAATAACTTCATTTTTTCAAAATGTGTAATTTACTTACTGTTAAAAAAAATTTGTATATTTTTTTAACGTAAATTGAGTGTAACTGGCCGCTATAATACACGTGTATTTTTTTAAATACCAAATTCAATATAATGAACACAAACCACATGGTTCCGGTAATACTATATTTTGATCAATGTGTCAAAAACTTTTCAATCGAAAAATAGCATTTGTATTTAACATTTAAAATAATAGTGGATTAAATCAAATGTTTTTATTTCTATTTTCTTTTTAATCGCATGTAAATCAAATTTATCTTTTGATTATTTATGTGTATTAATACTAGTGAACTTATAATATAACCTCTGCAATTAATAAGTTAGTCGCAGTTATGGAAATAAATCCATTAAGTATAATTCTTGTAAAAAGTGATAGTAAAGGTGATAGACTATTATTTCGTTATCCATATGTAGCAAAACATACACGAGATTCTAATCAATGTACTAACAGAAAGAATCCTTATTCTTTAACCACTACAGAAGATTTATTGCAGGTCAGTTTTATGCTAAATCGTAATATGATGGTACTTATTCAGTATATAATAAAATTACAATCGTAATTGTCAATATTTCTTATATAAAGTGTTGCAGAATTATATGTAAATAGTTAAGGAATAGACATACAAATACATATGACATTTTTTAGTTAATTTCATGTGTGGATTCAGTTCCTTAAGTATTTACATGTATTTTTGAAACACGTTGTATTTATTTTCCAATGTTTATATTATCGAGTATGATAATTTAATAGTTAATAAACTTCATCAACAGTCTTTACCTTTTCTGACCTCTAATATAAGTAATGGAAACTTGACTGGAGTAACCGATGAAGTCTTATCAACATTATTTGCTGTTAAACCAGAATTGTGCGAACAAAAGTTTGAATTAAAAGTAAACGATGTTCGGTTTGTTGGACATCCAACTTTGGTTCCATCTCGTGGATTGAAGGAAGTTAATTCTTCTATGCTTTTTAATATTGTCTTTGCTCTTCAAGCACAAGCAAGCCATTCTATAGTGAAATGTTATTATGATCTGAGCAAAAGGTTTGTTATACATTATGTTTATGGACATATATGACACACAGTAGATCACATGTATTATTCCTTTTAGATTAGGCATAGCATTGAGGCACGAAGAAAAGAGATGTGGTTTTGTAATGGAAGAAATAAAAATTATGGTTTCAACCCATGATGAAGTTGCTACTAGGTACATGGAATTATACTTTATATTATTTTGTCAAAGTAATAATAATTAGAATTCCTTGATATATATTTCTAGGTCTGAAGGTGAAAGTGATTGTGATGAATCACCGTATGAATTAATATTACAAAGAAGTTTACTTGCTCGTGATTTAAAGTCTGTATTTAGTAGCCTTAGCACTTCTGGTATAATTAATATCATGATTAATAAATGGATTCAAGTACGTTTCTGCCTCCCACAAAAAGTTCATCAATCCCATAAAAAAGGATTTGTTATTAATCCAGAAATAATAGACAGGCCAGTGTTAAAATAATATTCAAACCTTAAAATAATATATTAAATATTAAATTTTATTTCAGGTGTTTAAATAGCTTAAGACCTTATCATGGCTTGTTATTACTTATCGAACCTTTAGATTTATTAGATACACTTCCAATAGATTCTTCTCCAGCACTTAAACGTCTAATTCAAATGTATAGTCCACTGAAAAGTCTACAAACTTTAGCTGCTGATTCTGATCTCACACTTACTCAAATTTCTCAATTAACTGGTCATTTAGTATATTGGGCTAAAGCTACTATAATTTATCCTCTTTGTGAAAGCAATGTTTATGTTGTATCACCAGATGCTGTAATAACAAATCAATTATTAGAAGCATTTTCTGAAGAATTTCCAGGACTTTGTCTTTTACAGGTATCTATGAATTATTATTTGTATTATTGAATATAATTTAAATTATAAATTCATCTAGGTGATCAGCGACTTTTCATTACCAACTTCGATAAGTCAAAAATTAAATCCTTTAAATCAATCGCAACAGCAAACACAATTAGTGAAAATAGTCATATGGTTATTAAAAAATCATTTACTCTTACAATTACATACATATGTACAATATATGCCAACTGTGCATGGTCGAACACCATTGGTAAGTTGAAAGAAATTTGTTTCTTTTTAGAATTTAGTAATTAAAAATCTATTTTTCAAAGGACATGAAGAATGAAATGAATCATAACTTAAATGAAATCACAGAAAGTGGAAACACATGGAATTTGAATGATGCTCCAAAAGGAATTCCAACTGATATAAAGGAAGAGTTATCAATGAATCTCCACAAAGAAAATGGAATATATAATTATCAGTCAGAAGATTATGATATACCATCTGATGATAGAAAATTGCTTGACAGATTATGTCGTTTAGGTTATTTTAATGGAGGACATCACTTAGAAGAAATAATGTATTTAGAAAATATTCGCAGGTCTCAATTACTACAAATTTTAGATAAATTTCGAGATGTATTGATCACATGCGAATGCGAAGATCCTGCTATAGCCCTATTTTATAGTCAATTTGATTCTTAATTGTTTCATTTTAAAATTATTTTTAAATGAGGTATAAATTATATTTTGTAAATATTAATTTAAAATGTTGCAATATATTTGGATGCACAATCAGTTTTATGTAAAAGGAATAAAGCATTTAAGAATTACCGGAGAGATTATAAGAGAATTTCCCTATATATAAATAATTTAACAAAATCTTATTATAGTACCACCATGTCAGTGTCTTCTTATAGAAGATATTATAAGTAAAATTATAATTTTTTCAGTTTTAAACATTAATGAAATAAGGAGATTATTGTTCGGCAAGTGAAAAGAATCAACTTAACTGGGGAAAGTATTGTCTAAAGAGAATAAAATAACTCTGTATAGTTAAAAAGGGGGGGTGGAGATGGTTCCAGTCTGGAACTTCCAGACACGAATTTTATCGGTTATCCTCCTTATATCAAGGCAGTACTCAATGATATGCAGTGTTACCAGATCGCGCACTGAGGCAGTGTGCACTTCCGAGAAAAAAATTCGGATAGGTGCTGAAATTTTTTGGCAAAAAAAAATTTTTCAAATTGTTCTGAAAAAAATTATTTTCAGTTGCAAGAGTCGATTACAATCATTTTTGGTCATTACACATACCCCCGAAATCCTACGCATTTTCGAAAAAAAAATTCCTTACCGAAAATCTAATTTCAGGCCAGAAATCGTTCCCCGAAATTTCATGCGTATCTTTAAAACACCATAACTCCTGAACGGATTTTAATGTTTAAAAAAGCAAACAACGCGTATTTTGGCGAAGAATATGTAGAAATTCTAAGAATATTCGAAAAATTGGTGCGTGCGAGGGGGTTCGGTATTCGTGCAACTTTGTTAAATGACTTTCGAAACAAGCAGAGCCTAACTGGCTGCTGATTGGCTGATTTGGTTGTACCCCAGAAACCCTCCCTGATATAAAAATGACCACTGCTGACCAACTCATCAGTACCCCTGGAATCACCAAGGGTATTATCACGCGTATTATTTGTTACAGAGAACTTTTGCATTGCTGACCAATGTCGCTCACTGAGTAGATTGTAATTTATGGATATCTTTACAAGTAAACATAAATGAAAGTTTGTTTATGAATAAAAAGTTCCGAAAAAAGTATCGCCTCTGTATGTTAGTTTAGGCTAGTACTAGAGTCTGCTATGCAATTAGAAGTTATAATACTTATAATTGTTATATCGCTCATATTGAACTACCCTATATTTCCAAGGTGTCGTTCACTATAGTTATTTTTCGAGTCTAGGGATTTCATTTCGTTTCTAGATTTTCTTCTAGATGAAACAACCACTGACTCCTCTTTTGCTGTGTGGGGTTATTACAATAGAAATATCTACCTCACATTTGACAGTGACCACCAGCGATCTTTCTACTCATCCTTCAATCAGTGTTTGAAACCTTTTAGCATAGCCCCCCTTATTTTTCGGCCCTGCCGATCCGCAAGAATTTATTTGCACATAGTCCTTCTTTGACTTGCACGCTCTATAGCTACAAAAGTTGTCTTGCTGTATTTGCCCTAGCCTAATCTTAGGTTAGAATTTGTGTACGATCTAATATAATACGACTAAAATATAAGTGTGCATTTTAAGTATTGTTTATAAAGTAATATTCTTACCTTAAGACATTAAAAGGTATTAAAAGCTGTATGGAATATTATTTTTATCTTCTTTAAATAGTAAAAGTTATAGATTCCATGGCATTTCCACTAAATGATCAGGTTTATACAAAATCTTTTACACCTAGAGAATATCAAGTAAGGATTTTCTAAATTATCTAAAGAATCGTATAATAACAAATTATTCTACATACTATTCAAATTTGTTATGATTGCAGGTTGGATTATTTTATACTGCTAAAGAGAAAAATATAATTGTTTGTTTAGGAGAAAGTTACGAACAAACTTTTATTGTTATACAATTAATTCAAGAATTTGCTACCAATAATAGGAGGTAATATATAATAGAAATTATTTAATTCCCTTACTATATTATTGATGTTTTATTAAATGTTTTAAATTATCATCAAATAAATTTAGATTATTAAGTAAAGGAGGAAAACGATCGTTATACATATTGACAGATGTTGAGAAGTATAAAATAAAAGCAAGTTACATAGAACAATTAACAGATTTAAAAGTGCTATTATGTGATACCTGTCCACCAACAGAGTTTCTAGAAAAATTTGAAGTTTCTCATGTAAGAAATATTTTATTAATAAATTTGTTGTTTTCTCATTATTTTTATTTGTTTATAAATATTTTGTTATAGGTATTAGTTACTACTTCTAAAACATGTGCACAGTTGTTAGCAGAAAAAAAGATTCTACCGCATCAAATAAATCTAGTCATAGTCGATGAGTGCCCCAAGTGTATAGATGATAAGCTAACATTTAGTTTGCAAAACTTTTTATCTTGTGACAGTGTTCCTAGAATTATTGGATTAGGTGTACCATTATTTAATTTAATGCAAGAGCCTGGAAGGCTAGGCCTAGAAATAGAAAAAATAGAAACTATATTTCAGTGTGAAGTTGAAACAGCTAGTGATATATTATCTATATTGCGGTAAGTATAATATCTTAATAAATGATATTTCTGTTTAATGGTGATGGTCTTTTAAATAGATACAGCCCTAAACCTAAAGAATATGTAGTGGAATATTCTGAATGTGAAAAAGGGGAATTACACAATACTATTGAGAATTATACATTACATGCTATTGAATTTTTGCGTGATCATCGGCATGACCCAACAGAAATTTATAGTGAAGAGTTTTATGAAGACATCCAAAAAATACCAGACCCCACGGAAAAGCCGTTTCAAATGATGCAAGATTTTTTACTTATACTAGATACTCTTGGACCATGGTGTGCAGATCGTGCTGCACTTGCTCTTTTAATTTTAACTGAAAAATTGAAAATAAAAACACCTTATGAAAGACATTATTTATTATTGAACATGGTGGCATCTGTTTTTATGAAGATACGAGCTTTATGTGATAGCACGTTTGAAGCTTTGTCCGGAAAAGAGAGAATATATAAATATACTACACCAAGGGTTCATCGGCTATTGCAAGTTTTAAAGACATATACTCCATATTATAACAAGAATGGTGATATTCCTCATAATAAAAAGAATCGTCAAAATAATTATAAAAATTCATCCATAAATAATAAGGAAAATTCTCATAAACGTAATTTTGGGCAAATTAAAAAATCAGAATGCAATTGGAGAAATAATGAAGAAAATCATACGAAAGTAACCAAATCTCCCAAATCTCTACATCACATGCGTGAAGCTACAGATCCTGATTTACTTTGTGGGGTGATTTTTGTGGATAAGGCATTTGTAGCAAAAGTGTTGTTCTATTTATTAAATGAAATATCCGCATATGATGAAGACTTACATTTCTTATCGCCTCTTTATGCAATTGAAAAAAATGCAGATGATATTGGTTATTCGAGAGCTTTAGAAATGGAGCATAGAAAACAAGAAGAAGTTTTAAAAAGATTTAGAATACATGAATGTAATTTATTAATTTCAACTTCAATTTTAGAAAAAGGTTTGTAATTAATTAATGTTACTAGTACTGAATAATTTGTTTGCATTAATTATTTTTATGTAATGTCTAATAATGTTTTATTTCTATTAGGCATTGATATCCCAAAATGCAATTTTGTAATGAGATATGATTTTCCAAAAACTTATCAGTCTTATGTACAGTGTAAGAGTCGAGCAAGAGCTGTGGATGCATTACACATACTATTAGTTTCACAGAAAGTATCAAAAGAATGTCTGTGGCAATTAGCACAGTATCATTACGTAGAAAAGGTATCGAACTATGATATATGATTCTTTCATAATTATTTTATTTAATTATTATGGCGAAATTGAATCAAACATATGGAGCAAATGTAATGTTTGATTAATGAATGTAATGTTTATTGGATTTCATTTATTCGTAACCTTCAGTGTGTACCAGTTTTAATAGCAACCATTTAATGTAGTTCATTACCTGTGTCCATCCCAGTTGAAAATTTTAATGGAAGAGCATCCATCTATTTTGTAGACTTTGTTAGTAAAGTGTTCTAATAACGAACCAACTGCAAAAGAAGAAAACGAGGCAGATATGTACGCTACTATGATACCACAATATAAACCACTTGATGGAGATGATGCACCTTCAGTTACTTTCAATTCTGCTATATCATTGGTAAACAGGTAATGTAATGCGATGAATGCATAGAAAAAATATAGTTTTAATGTTGTATTACAAAAAACGTTTTAATTATTTGACATTGACTTGAACAGATATTGTGCAAAATTACCTAGTGACACTTTTACAAGATTAACACCAGAATGGTCTACTGTAAAGACGAGTGTAGACAACATGCCTATGTATATATGTTCTTTACGACTCCCTATAAATTCTCCAGTAAAATACATTGTATCGGTAAATTTCTTTTTTTTCACAATAATTTAAAAATGTAGAGGAATACCAAACATTGTACGTTTTTACTATAATTCAAGTTTCAAATTTAAATATATAATTTTTATATTCTGATCTGTAAGGAATACAAATATATTATAGTTGAAAGAAATTCTGAAAAAATTTGTAGTCACATTATAATAATGTTTTGATGAATATAGTATTTTTTTGTTTGCTTACATTAATTGTACTGTGCAAGGTATTCCAATACATTAAATTTTCATAATGAATTATTATATGAATAAAATTTTAAATAAGTATTTATATAAGTATTTAAAATTTTATTTCAGTCATATCCTATGCCAAATAGAGCAATGGCAAGGCGGATGGCTGCTTTGCAGTTATGCGTTGATTTGCATAGAAAGAATGAAATAGATGATAATTTATTACCTATTGGGAAAGAAAATTTTAAAGCTAGACCAGAAGATGCAGAAGTACCGGCTTTACCGGATGAAAGTAAAGTGGATTTTTCTGAAACTCTGCTTGGAACGACTAAACGTAGACAATATTATTATAAGAAGGTTCTGTCTATTAAAAATTAAAATATCATTCATGTACTTCAGGATGTCTTGATTTTCTTCTTTTTATTTCATGTTTTGATGATCAAGGTTATGATTTTCAGACAGCTGAGGCATTAACGGACTGTAGGCCAAAAGTTGGAGTTCCTTGTTACTTGTACCACATTAAGATGGTCCTGAGTTGTCCCTTACCCGAAGAACAGAATACTAGAGGTCGGCGTATTTACCCTCCTGAAGAATCGGCTATTGGTTTCGGTATAATAACATTGAAAGAAATTCCTAAGGTAATATACAAAAAACACTAATAACATAACATTAATTACACAAGGTGTTATGGGAATTAAAGTACAACCAAATAGGGTTTTTCATGTAAAAATGAATTGAAGATTTGAAATAAAATTTTTCGATAGAAAACTATATTATATGTATACAGGATGTTCGGCCTCGAGAAGGTGCGAAATTTTTCGACGGAAAAAAAAAAATTTCAAATCGTTTTAGAAAAATTATTTTCGGTTGCAGGGGTCAATTACAATCATTTTTGGTGATTAGACATATCCTCGAAATCCTACCCATTTTCTAAAAAAAAATTCAAAAAGGTGTGAAATTTTTTGACGGAAAAAAAAAATTTCAAATCGTTTTGAAAAAATTATTTTCGGTCGCGAGGGTCAATTATAATCATTTTTGATGAATAGACATACCCCCGAAATTTTGCGCATTTTCGAGAAAAAAATTCAGTACGGGCGGAACTTTAAACGTTAATAACTTTTTAACGAAACCTCCATCAACAAATTGGTATTCTTGATTTTCGTCTTATTTTGGCCTCTAGAATCCCCCATTAAAATTTTTTCCAGGAGTGGCTGAACACCCTGTATATAGCTATGCATGAATTGTTGATGAATAGACTCTCAGTAATATCCCTTGATCGTTTAACTCTTTAATTTCCTCGCAGATCTCTATTTAAATTCTTTAATAATATTTATAGTGTGTAGTACTTTATTAAATCTTGCTAATTGCAAAACTATATACATGTCAATAAACACGATTGTATGCATATAAAAAACAACAATTATCTAAACTGTAATTCGTTCAATCGTGTTGTAGTTAAATGCACGCGTATTTAAGAAATTTTCGAACTTAATTTCTTCGGAAACAAAACTTAATATAAAAAAATTTTAATCCAAATTTGCGATTTATTTTTATACAATGTATCCTTCTGTTTAGTTGTACTGCGATTCCTGTTGCACTCTGTATATATACTATAATTATACATATAATGCCAGTTAATACTGAACTTTCTGTTTTAGTTATGTCCTTTTCCTATTTATACCAGATCTGGAGAAGTTCATGTAAAATTAAAACTCAGTAAGCAGACTGTGGTTTTAAATGAAGTACAGATAGAGAAAATTGCCACTTTCCTCAATTATACTTTTACAAATGTATTAAGATTACAACAGTACCTAATGCTTTTTGATCCTAATGCTTCAGAAAATTCATACATGATTGTGCCTATAAAATTAGGTAATTGTGAATATAGTTAGAATTGTTATCGTTATGACCCAAATTACATTGATATTATATAGAGTATTATGTAATGATGCAAACAGGAAGGTCATTATCCTATTTGTGAAATTTAATCGAAAATATACAACAAAATTTCTTTATACAAAGTTTTGTTTACGAGAAAGTCAGTTTTGAAAATGTATTAAATATGCATACTATTTAATAAGATTCGACTAACGCATCTAATTATTACTCGTTCATTCTGCTTGTGTTGGTGTTTTTAAACATTAATCATAGTATGGTATTATTTGTTTCAACTGATTTTAATTAATTAAAAGATGATATTACTGATAAAATCATACTAGATAGCCAAGATGTTAACGAAAATGAGGGATCTCTTATTAGGACCAATATACATTTAAATGTAAATCAACAAATCTTTTCCCATTTTGCAATCTGGGGCTTCATTATTGAAATATAAAGTTTGTAACTGTGTGAACGTCACAAGTGTGCGTACATTTCAGAGGCACGATCAGCCAAATGATATAAATAGTGAATAGCGCGAGAGTCACAGTGATAAAGTTTAACTGTTTATATCTCTTTTTAATTTTTCGTCACATAATAAATTAATTTTGAAATACGATGCAACAATTTCATTAACACTGTACAACTAATATTTAAAAATATTAACACAAGTAGAAATAACGAATAATGGGCAAACATATTAGTCACGTACTCAATTGTACATGTATTCTTTCTCAAATACAAAACCTTGTACAAAAAAAGTACGTCCTATATTTTCTATTCATTTTCTCGCATAGAAAAACTATCACTTTTCTGCTTGTACCATCAGTTACACGACATCCTGCACGTATAGGGGATGTCCGCATAAAATGTTACAAGTTGTTTTCTTGGAAATTATTAGGGGTAATGATAAAATTTTTTTAAATTTTGTAAGGTTCTGGGAGCCTTCTATTGTGATGTATGAACTTTGTGAGCTATCGTGTCTATATATTCCTGGGATGCAGATATGCTATCTGCCATATATTTTAACGAAACAACACATTATGTTATTTTTAATAAAGATCCTCAAAAAAAATGTAAAAGTATAAAATCAGGTAAGTGATATTCCTGATCGATTGCATTTTGGTCAGGAATCTGTGATCTTTTTGAGAGATATGAGAAAATCTGAGACGTTTTGATCTTAATTCTGACTTCTCGTAATGTCAGGTAATATTACTGTTAATACGATTTCAGTATATTAAAACTATGTCAGCATAAAACATAATTATTATTATTTCTCTTAAATTATGCATGGTAAGGAAAAACGTTTTATATGAATATTTAATGAAGTATCTAAGAACATACAAATTTATGTTCTGTTCTATCAAAACAACATGAAGGCTGGTATCTTTCTATCACTTAAGGCACCCAGTTGTGATAACTCATATGTTATATGGAAGGCCCCCAGAAACTTTACAAAATTAAGGAAGAATGTTGTCATCGTCCTTAATAGAGACACCCCGTATTAAAATCAATTTATATTTTTGTAGATGAAACATCTGATGTTACTGTACATTGGGATTTTTTAGAATATATATACGTAAATCGAAATTCAGTGCCAACCAAGGTTCCTGAAGAAGTCAGACGGAATTTTAATTTTGATGCATCAAAATATCATGATGCAGTGATTATGCCTTGGTATAGAAGTCAAGACCAACCTCAGGTATTTTGGTAAATGTTAATTTATAAAATAATTAAATAAGTACACGTTTGTTTAATATATAGTTTTATTCATTTCAGTATTTCTATGTTGCTGAAATTTGTACAAATTTAAATCCCAAGTCTTCTTTCCCTGACAATGATTATGATACTTTTGAAGAATATTATCTTAAGAAATATGACATACAAATACAAAATGTAGATCAGCCTTTGCTTGATGTAGATCATACCTCGGCTAGGTTAAATTTCTTAACACCTAGGTAAATATTGTAACAAATGTAATGTTTATAAACATATTACTATACTTATACATTTATTATAAATTCTATTTTAGATATGTTAATCGAAAAGGCGTTGCTTTACCTACAAGTAGTGAAGAAACAAAACGTGCAAAACGAGAAAATTTGGAACATAAACAGATCCTTGTTGCTGAATTATGTGCAATTCATCCATTCCCAGCTTCCTTATGGAGACTAGCAGTTTGTTTACCCTGTATTTTGTATAGAATCAATGCCTTATTACTTGCTAATCAAATACGATGTCAAGTTGCACAAATGATCAATTTAGGACAGGAAAATTTAAATTGTAGTATGTATAAAATAACAATCATTGTTTCTTATAATATTTTTTTTAAATCAATAATCGAAGACTATTTTAGATTTTGAGTGGCCGACGTTAGACTTTGGATGGAGTTTAGCAGAGGTTTTAAAAAAATCTAAAGAAAGTGAAAAATCTAAATCTACTAAAAATGAAATAACTCAAACAAGTTCTTTAAACGCGATTGACAATAAATGTCAAGATATATCTGAAAATACAGATAATTTAGAAAAACCTAGCGAAGAAAATTCAAGTGAGCAAAATTATGAATTACAATTGGAAAAAATTAATGCAGTAGGAACTGAATCGCAAATGTCAAACAATGAAAATGAATTAGAAATTGGTACTTGGTCAAATGATATGGCAATGAATTCCATGGAATTTGGCACAGATGATTTAAACGTAACTGTTTTATCAAATGATTTTAACTGGAATGGTGTACGATATGGTTCTCCTGCATGTGAATCAGATTTTGATGGGTATGAATCAGATGATATTTACAGTGATGGGTTTGCTGATACTTCGGATGAAAGTGAAGATGAAAATAGAGGGTTACGAATTTCTTATATAGGAGAAAATGTTGCAGAAGCTGTTGAAGATGAAAAGCAAATATCTAAACAAGAAATTAATAAAAAAATCTTGGATCTCTTAGAAACTGAAAAAAGTACGGATGACATTTTATGGTCCTATGCAAAAAATAACGAAGAATCTTTGATTGCAAAGCATAGACAATCTCATTATGAATTTACTAAAATAAGGGAATCTGAAATAATGGAAAATGGGTCTTTTATATCCTGTAATACTGAGATTGTAATTAAAAGAAAGAATTCATGTAATTTACAATCTGAAGATAATAAGTTGAATTATGAACATAAAGCTTACATAGAAACAGTTGTTAATAAATTTACTAAAGAAATATTAAATACTAACAACCGTTTACAACCGATAAAAAAAGAATCTAACAAATCGAAATTGACATATTTGGACAACAATCTTTTCAGTTTTGATTATCAACCAGAATTAAAAAATCATTTAGGACCAAGTCCCAGCTTAATTTTACAAGCTTTAACTATGTCTAATGCAAATGATGGTATTAATTTAGAACGTTTAGAAACTATTGGGGATTCTTTTTTAAAATATGCTATAACTACTTATTTATATTGTACATACGACAATATTCATGAAGGCAAACTTAGTCACTTAAGATCTAAACAGGTATTAGAAACTCAAGATATTAGTTACCTTACAAAAATAAACATTATATAACATTATATTGAATACAATTACTATATCAATTTTTATTCAAATATATTAGCCTTTTTTTTATATATAAATTTTGTCTAATTATAATGAAATTTTTTAGGTCAGCAATTTAAATTTATACAGATTAGGAAGACAAAAAATGTTAGGTGAGAGCATGATAGCAACAAAATTTGAACCACACGATAATTGGTTACCACCTTGTTACTATGTTCCAAAAGAACTTGAACAAGTATTAATTGAATCTGGCATACCTTCTACACTTTGGAACCAAGCTGACATTCCAACATTGCAAGCTGTAAATCCTACTGAAATAACTCAACTTGTTAAAGAAACAGAACAAAAATTAGGCATCATGAAGAGCGAACTTAACCGTAATGAAACTACACTTTCAAATAATTTAGACAACTTATGTTGTTTCATACCTTACAATTTAATTACTCAACATAGCATTCCTGATAAAAGTATCGCAGATTGTGTGGAGGCATTAATTGGAGCATACTTAATTGCTTGTGGCCCTAGAGGTGCATTACTTTTTATGGCCTGGTTAGGGATACACGTTTTACCCACAGAAGAAGTTTGTATTATACAGGAAACAGAACCTAAAGAAAGAATTCCCGGTAGTACACCGTACATAAAAGGAACAAATGAGCAGGGTCAGGCAATATGGACGCAGGTCATTATAACTAATCTTAATTTCAAAAGTTTTGAAAACTTAAGTACAATTTTGAAGGACATTTTAAGAGAAGTGTATTATTACAGATTCGTTATGGAACATTGGAAGAACCACAAAATCCTCTACTTCGACACATTCCTGATCCGGAACACGAATTGAAATTGATGCTTGATGGATATGAGGAATTAGAAAAAAATATAGGGTATAAATTTCATGACATTAGTTACTTATTACAAGCATTTACTCATGCTTCATATCAACCCAATAGATTGACAGATTGTTACCAACGTTTAGAATTTCTTGGAGATGCTGTTTTAGGTAATAATCTAAATTAATTGCATTTTATTATATTTTATGCAATGTCAGGTGTTATTTAATAATTAAAAAAAAATTCTAGATTATTTAATAACAAGACATTTATACGAAGATGCCCGACAACATTCACCAGGTGCTTTGACAGATTTACGATCAGCTTTAGTTAATAATACTATATTTGCTTCCTTGGCTGTTAGATGTGGATTTCATAAATATTTTCGACATCTTTCTCCTGGTTTAAGTGCTGTTATAAATCGTTTTGTTAGGATTCAAGAAGAAAATGGACATTCCATTAGTGAAGAGGTAAAACATTTCTATAAAAAAATGTTTTCATTATGCTTAACATTTTTATATTATAGTTCTTACACATATATATTTGATTATTATTCACTTTCTACTAGTACTATTTAATTGGAGAGGAAGAATGTGAAGACGTTGAAGATGTAGAAGTACCAAAAGCATTAGGTGATGTTTTTGAATCATTAGCTGGTGCAATTTATTTGGATAGTTGCATGTCCCTAGATGCAGTATGGAGCGTTTATTACGCTATCATGAAAACGGAAATTGGTATTAAACTACTTGTTTTTATTTGTATCATATTTTTCACGAAAGGAAAATAAAATACACATTTTATCATTGCAGAACAATTCAGCACTAATGTTCCTAAATCTCCAATTCGTGAATTATTGGAATTAGAACCAGAAACAGCGAAATTTGGAAAACCAGAAAAATTGGCAGATGGACGTAGAGTTAGAGTTACAGTTGATGTTTTTGGTAAGGGGTCATTTAAAGGAATTGGAAGAAATTGTAGAATTGCAAAATGTACCGCAGCAAAATGTGCTCTTAAAAAACTGAAAAGAATGCAAAGTTATCCACGGGAAAAACTATGACAACACATATAACGTTAAAATAAAATATATAAAAGTACAAGAAATATGATAAATTTCTTCAACAGTGTTGAAACGTATATTTCTATACAATTGTGTTCATGAATGTATTTATAAATTTGTAGCATAAGAAAATTTCATGTATTATAATTTAATATAATAAGTTAATTGATGTTAAAGCATAGACTCACGGAGAATATAATGAATTAAAGAGAATAAGGTTTGCTTTAAATTTGAATTTTGAGAAAAATTATGCGTCTTTAGATTGTAAATACTTAAAATAACGACGACATAAAATATTCTTAAAAATTCTTAAGTTATATTAAATCTTTTTCTGTATGACATACATGTTTTTAACATTAAATCTCTTACATTTCTGTGTAATACATACGTAGGGGACTCCAAATCAGTAGAGGTATGCGAGAACCTAAAAATGGATCTGATCAGAATAGGTTTCCCAAATTTTCGGATTCCCAAGACCGTCAGAATTCTCGAAAATGTTGAAGATTTTAGTCTAATAATTAAATGCTACTAAACGTGATCGACTGCTTTTTATGTTTGGGGGAAAATGTTCCCAACTCTTTCAGGAATTCGACCCAATCTGTCCCAATCAGCGGGTTTCCGGCATTTTCAGATTCTCGCACCCCTCTACAGAACAGCACAAAAACTATAGTTTGAATTGCTGTAAAGTTGTAAATAATAATCAGAAACGTTTAAAACTGAACAAGTAGTTTTATTATATGTGAAGATAACATTTCTTCCAAAAATAAAAAGTACATACATTAATTGTTACAGAAAAAGAATTAACATATTGCCATTTGTTTCATTATGCCCTGAAAATTGAGCAGAAAGGACTAATTTTCGTCCATTGTAATATTAAAAGTAATAAAGTAATAGTTTTCTTTAGTTTATTATAATTAGCACCTTTTTTGTGAAATTAACTTAATTCAAAGCCTTTCTTATTATTTGTTATATTTATTGAGTTTAGTTTTTATTCCTTATTTTCAAGTGAAAATATATTGTAAATTTTACTGTTTCTAATAGATAATTAATACTTGAAAAATGCGTTCTTTCATTATTTAATTTGGTGCAAAAGAATTACAATAATAACTTAATGTTAGTTGCACCTTGAATAAATAAGCATATCATATGAATAAATATTCTGATCTGCTTCACCTGTGCTATTGTGTGCAGATCCCATCAAAGTAGTTTATTGGCTCCATGAGATTACATACAGTATAATTTTCATGGCGTATGCGCAAAAATGCAGGCCCATGTAGTAACACAGGACAGACAACAATGACGGAGACCAGTGTACGGAGCAGTGTCGGTCAATTATGCCAAATCTGGCCACACTGGGTATGAAGCAGTATGGCCCAGTATGGCCAAATCTGGCATAATTGAGTGCATCGATGTCGACATTAATAACGATGAACATATCTTACCGCACGAGCCATATGTTACGCTAGGTCAGCACCTCATGCAACTTCGGGAATTCGATAAAGAACGTGAATGGGAGCCTGTCCTTCTTGCTCTTGAACAGCCGAAGTCCGTCTTTGCGGCATACAATTTCGAATCACGACGGCCCAGGCATTTAATACGTTTCGAACTATACATATAAGCAAAGAATTATTATTTGAAATAATAGAATAGTTGGAAAATAAAACGTTTGAAAATAGTTTTCATAGTCTTATTTGATAAACTATTTTCAAACGATTTATTTTCCAACTATTCTATTATTTCAAATAATAATTCTTTAATTTTATAACAAGGAATGTTTATTTAATATTCAATTCAATTTGTATCAAATATATCTTTTGCCTATATAGGCAAATAAAAGATGTTCAGTTTTATTCCAGAGTTATTCCGTAACAGAGATGTTCAGTCTCTGAGTTGTTCAGTTTAATTGTTCAGTGTAAGTGTTGTTCACAAAGATGGGATTTTCTTCGTCTTCAAAGAAACCCGGGTTGTCCCTTGGCCGCTGTTCGTGAAACATCTTCTTAACCATCTTCGGAAATCTTGATTGAATGTAAATTTTCAATTAAATTCTTCATCTCGCTTCACGGTTCGTCTTGCTTGGTGGTTGAGGGATAACTCCCGCGAACACCCCAGAGGGCTTCCGTAGTGACCAAGCAGGACGAACCACAGAGAGAGACCCAGATGACATTTGGGCAACTTTGATAGACGAATTGTCCATCAAAATGAAATTAAAGAATCATTATTTGAAATAATGGAATACTTATAATAGAATTTCTACATATTCTTCACCAAATTACGCGTTGTTTGCATTTTAAATCATTAAAATCCTCTAATCCGTTCAGAAGTTATAATGTTTTAAACCTACAGAAATGTTCACTTGAAATTTCATGCGTATGGTACGAAGACACTGCGTGACACAGCGTTATATGTATATGTATTAAAGCTTTGTATAATGTAAATCTATGGCAATAAATGATATAATTTCAAAGAATTCTATGTGTTCTCATCATTTTTACATTTCTTTTCCTCTCCCCATTATTCCCTTGCCTATAAGATACATGCCACCTCTTCGCAAGACCGCCAGCATTTTGAAAATGTTCTGGGCATTTTGGAAATCCGGATGGCAAAACGTCCAAGTTTGTCGTGGAATAGTTCGTTATTTTCAACGATAGATGGCGCTTATTTTCGACCTCAAACCCCCTGGTGCTAAAACGCCCAAGTTTGTCGTGGATTAGTTCGTTATTTTCAACAATAGATGGCGCTTAATTTCGACCTCAAACCCCCTGGTGCTAAAACGCCCAAGTTTGTCGTGCCCTCTGGTGCTAAAACGTCCAAGTTTGTCGTGGAATAGTTCGTGTCGTCCACGCTAGATGGATTTCCCGACATACTTGGGCGTTTTAGCACCAGAGGGCCTGATGTCGATAAATAAACGCCATCTAGCGTAGGTGATACGAACTATTCCACGACAAACTTGGGCGTTTTAGCACCAGAGGGTTCGACATCGGCAAATAAGCGCCATCTATCGTCAAAAATAACGAACTATTTCACGACAAACTTGGGCGTTTTAACACCAGAGGGTTTGAGATCGAAAAATAAGCGCCATCTAGCGTTGGAAGTAACAAACTATTCCACGACAAACTTGGGCGGCTTTCTCGACTCCCACGAGGCGGTTCGAAATTACTTCGGGTAGCTTTGATGACTCTAGAAGGAGAGCATGTGTCAGTTTGCCTTTGTCGACTTTTCGAAACTCCACGAGCTCACGTATGCGTGATCTGGCATGTGTGAGAGAGCACCTTCGGTGCTTTTCTGGCATCTCTGCTCTGAGTTGAAGCGACTCATAAGTGTTCTTTTTTGCTAAATGAAATATAAAATGAAAATGTTAAAATAATTTTTAAATTCAATAAAACCCTTATTATTCACTAAACAATAACAGATAAAAATTATATTGCATTAAATAAATTTAATTTATCGTATGATATATCAATCGAAAATTCAGCCAATAAAACTTGTTTCTTAACATCTTCAATATTAGTTTGCAATTTCATTCACCAGATTCCGCTTTCAGCATTAAAGATGACTTTCTTCTCTCTAAACTATCCAGTCATTTACCCCGGTGCATGACAGTTGTATTCTGAAAATTCATCGTTAGACGTAGTTATTTTGCCACTTTCAGTTATTTATTAACTGAATATTATTAAATAATGGTACTTATTTTACATACTTTATCAAATTTAGAAGTAACTTAAAATATGTTTTATAAGTAACTCTAATACCTGTGAAACTAAATTCATTAATGTGCGGTTATGTATTTCAATTTTGTATACGAAATTTTCTTAAAAAGTTTGTATAAAATTATACATGTATTTTTCATATTATTGTGCTTTAATATTTTTGTTCGTTTTAAACGATTTTGTATTGAAACGATTACAATTAATAATAAAATAATTTATGGTTGATATGGAATATTAAGTAATCTAATTTTTACAAAATTTCTAGTTCCGAAATCAGTACGATAGCGACGTAACAGTATGGAGTCCACAAGGTCGTTTACATCAAGTAGAATATGCAATGGAAGCTGTGAAATTAGGATCAGCTACCGTCGGACTTAAAAACAAGACCCATACTGTCCTTATTGCACTTAAACGAGCATCCTCTGAACTTTCAGCTCATCAAAAGAAAATTATTCCCATAGACAAACATATGGGAATTTCTATTTCAGGTTTAACTGCTGATGCTAGAATATTAAGGTACATTATAAGTAATTACATGTTTGCTTTAATTCATATGATAGTATTAATTTTATTAAAATTATTGTACCAAAACTTTCATTAAATTAAAATTTCATGTTCAATCTATGTTTTCACAGTCGATATATGCGAACCGAATGTTTAAATTACAAGTACATTCACGATGATGCATTACCTATGAGTCGTTTAATGACTTCATTGGGTAATAAACTGCAAACCTGTACTCAAAGATATGATAGGAGACCATATGGCGTGGGTTTACTTATAGCTGGATATGATGTAAGTAATTATAAAAAATTTTCAATTGCTGTTTATTGAAAAAATTTAATACTATATTGTTATTGATGCTTTTGAAGGATCAAGGACCTCATATATATCAAACATGTCCTTCTGCAAATTATTTTGATTGTAAGGCAATGGCTATTGGAGCACGTTCTCAAAGTGCTCGAACATACTTAGACAAACATCTTAGTTTATTTGCCTCAAGTGACCTTGATGAACTTGTAAAACATGGTCTTCGTGCATTAAGAGATACATTGCCAAACGAAGTTGATTTATCAGTTAAGGTAAAAGAACTAACGTTAATATAATTTTATATAAATATCTTTGAAAACCTATAATTACTAAAAGAAAATAAATTGTTACAGAATGTCTCTATTGCTGTAGTAGGAAAAGGTACCGATTTCACAATATTTAATGAAGATGTAACTGCCGTTTATTTATCTCAAATTGAAGATGATGCACGCGGAAGACCAACCGAACCAGATGTGGAACAAGATCCTAAACCACCACAACCTGCACCATCCGACGAAGGTCCTCCAGACCCACGAGTTTCAGTTGCAATGGAAACAGATTAAAAATAATGTAATATATTTTATGTATACATACAAAATGAATACGCATTTTATGTTCAAAATTTGTATCTTTATTATTATCACTATCACATTTAATACATTAGCATGTATTATTGAACCATAATGATTTTGTTACACAATTTTCATACACATAGATGAAATTTTTTACATTCTAATAAAATTTACAATTTATACTATAATATACATAAATACATATCTATCTTCATGATATTATATCTATCTTTATGGTCGTAATAAAATAGTATTTTCATTGCTTATCAGTCTTTATCTCTATTCTTTTTTAATATATTTGTTAAGAAAAACTCTCCAGCTTTATATGATGACCGTACTAATGGACCACTAGCAGTGTATAAAAATCCCATTTCATTTCCTACATTTTCCCATTTTTTAAATTTTCCAGGTGTAACATATTCAATAACTTTTAAATGTCTTTTTGTAGGTTGCATGTACTGTCCAAGAGTTAAAGCACCTACACCTACATCTCTTAAGTCCTTCATGGTTTGTTCAACTTCTTCATCAGTTTCGCCTAATCCCAACATTATTGATGATTTTGTAATAAGTTTTGGATTAAGTATTTTTGCTGTTTTTAAGACATTCATTGACTGTCTAAATAACACATAAATATGTAAGTTTTTTTTAAGATTACTAAGAAAATAATAAATACTTGAAAAACACCAACTATAATTTACCTATACTCAGCTCTCCTATCTCTAACAAATGGCGTTAAACGCTCAATGGTTTCAATGTTATGGGCAAAAACATCCAGATTAGAATTAACAATTGTTGCAATACAATTTTCATTTCCCCTAAAATCTGGTACCAAACATTCCACGAAAATATTGCTTCTACAAAAGTATATAAAATACATTTTAATAACAGTATTACAAAAATGAAAAGAATTATTTCAACAATCTATGTACCTCTTCTTAATTTCTTTTACTGTTTCTGCAATGTGATTTGCTCCACCATCGCTTAAATCTGTTAAAAAATGTTTTTAATACAAATGTATCTTCACATAGAAACAAAATTATAAAAACATTGACTAACCATCTCTGTCAACAGATGTAAGTACAATATAATCCAAACCCCAGTCTGTGATAGCTGTTGCTGTATTTACTGGTTCTTCTGGATCTAATGGTAAGGGTGCACGTGATGTTTTTACAGAACAAAAACGACAACCACGGGTACATGTATCGCCCATTAACTGTATTTAAATTGTTTTCTACTATTACGTTTTCATAATACTAATAGCAATCATTTTTTGATGAAAGTGAATTATTCTTTATCAGCATTGTAATAAATTAATGAATTTCATCAAAAGTTAAAGTTTTAATTACAAAATTATTTAATCTTTTACGAATGGATGTCAGTATATACATCACATGTCATGTATATCACATTTACTACTTTGGACGCGTATTGAAAACTTAATTTTCTTAATATGTAATTTTTAAATTAATGATGAATATTGCTTGGTTTGAAAAGTAAATCCATTTTTTACATAGGTTAACAAGAACATATATATATTATTAAAAAAAAACAAAATCTATCATGATCAAAACATTTAAGTAAATTAGGTTAAACAATGCTTATTTAGTTATTTTATGATGATTAAGTAATTTTTAGATACGTGATAATTTTCTATTTTAAAGTTATCTAATTTTTTCTAATGTTAGTACTCTAAAATGTCCATTGATAAATGGTTAATAGAACATTATGAAATATTTGTTGTAATATGATCTTAAAAATTGCAATTTAGTTTAAATAATAAGTGACTATACAAAAAGCATTTGAAAAGTTAGCAGCTTTTTATACAAATAATTGTTGGTTCAATGATTGTAAACTTTTTTTATGATCAAACGAAAAAATTAAAAGATGGCCGCTTTGTGCATGATATATATATTTGTGGGTAATTGTATATATTTTTCGTGAATATAACTTATTTAAACACAAATATGTAAAGACTTGTAAAATGATAATCAGATTCTGCTAAAACAGTGTAAAAGGTTAATTGACAATACACTGTGTTGTGAGATTCATCTATTATAGATCAATAAAAAGGTGCTTAATATATCAATATATGAACATTACTCCTACTTGATCAAATATATTCTTTTAAGAATATCTACGCATTTATTGAAATATATTTTTAATTTAAATTTATTTGTAAAATATTCAAATTGTGAATTACAGACATAAAATGAATTTTATTTTGAATTCAATTATATGCTGTAGATTTGTCATCCCTAGCTCAAAACATTACAAGTCGATTACCATTCTAAATATTTAGTTGTTTTTTAAAAATAAGTTAATTTGTAAGATAACCTGCCAGCTGATCTTTGTCTGGCAACACATACCAGTAGTTGCAACAGCCAACAATTATGAAACTAGTTTCTAATTGATATCACATGCCCCATATTCACCTGATATGGCTCTGAGTATTCTACAAATTGAAAAAAGTTCTTGCATAAACTTTCATCAAATGAAGAAATGATGTGTGCAATAGAAGGTTATTTTACAAAGTTTAACAAATCAGATTATAAAGAGGGCATATTGATGTTGTGTGCAAAACAAGACCAAAAAGTAAAAACTTTCCCAACACTGCTCATATTTTCAAATATGTTATTAATGTTTATATGAAATACAAAATAAAGATTAATGTTTGTATCAATAATCAAATTGACAAAATATAAGAAAATATTTTGCAAATACTATACAAACCATAATAGTAGCAGTTGCTGTCCCATGTTTATCACCTCCCCAACATTCTCCAATGTTAGGACATCTTGCTTCCTCGCACACAGTACTTAGCCGTAACTGTCTTAGCTGTGACTTTATTCTGCTATAATTTTTACCCATTGGTATCTCGGTTTTAAGCCAAGGTGGTAACCTTAAACGAGATTTATCTCCTTTTTCTAATTTTAATTTTCCATCGTACTCTTTGACACTTTCATCAATAAAATCTTTAAAATTGGGACCATCTTCTAGTTTTCGAGAAAAAGCCTTTTCTTTGCTACATTGTACGTGCTTTAATGCAAACAAAAAACAGATAATGGAATATTTTGAGTAAATTAAATAATAAAATGCTAAAAAATCTGGAATCATTTAATTGTCTTATGAGCTATAAATACTATATATAATTGAATATAATTTAAATTTAAATTATAGTAGTCTAAAACATACAACTGAATTTCATAGCGAGCATTCAGTAAAAAAAGAACAATTTCTATAAAATACATTTCTGTTACAAAATAAGTTAAAATAGAAAAGCATGCAACTGTATCTCAAAATTGAATGATTATCTGTGACAACTACTTCAAAAGTAAAAGATTACTTAAAAACTACATGAATTTGTAATTAAAGTGTCAATATTTTGTAAAATAATTAATATTTAAAGAAAAAGAAATATATTTTTATAAAAATTAAATTATGCAGATTGATTAAATATACATGTATATTCTATTTTTATCTTATCCTGTATATACATATATGTAAAAAAAAGTATATAGAACTTATATATTTGATCTTATTAATATGTTTAAAAAATATATGATTTCATAATAACAAATGATATATGATGAATAATACATGACTTACTGCAGAATGGAAATTGCAAATAGATGATATTTTTGTTCTACTCGAATTACGGAGTACTGGAAACATATTTACTTGTAAATGTACGTGCATTCGAATAACCCGTCAAACGTCAACTCGGTCAACTAAAACTATGGCATGAAATAGTAATTACTAAAGAAGCAACTGCAAGTTTTCAATGTATTCAAAAATTTGACAAACATCGGGATCCAAAAACAATTATAAATTATACTATGTTCAATTCAAAGAGGACTTCATGCAAATAAACCCACACGATTGTGAAAGACCGAAACGTTAAAGAATTATGTTTTAATCAATGCAGATACAATAGAATTTACTCTAATTATTATTTATGGATAGAGTATTCTTTTGAATATTTTAACATTTATAACAATTTTCCTATTAAAGCTCTAATATCAGTTTTCCAACTATTTTTGAAATCTATAATTTTTAATTTAATATGTCAGAGAGATTGTAATATAAACCTATAATAAAAAATTAATATTAATACTATTAAATAATTCCTATTTCCTTTGTTCCAATAATTTAATGATAATCAATATTTGATGATAATACTGCCGACTCTAGTACGAGGCTCGTACTACGAGCTATGCCAAGCGAGAGACAATAAAGCTCTGACGCTCTGAGACTCCGAGAGTCCAATTTTGTACTAGATAAGACAGAGATGCACAAATGCTGCGTACTCTTTCTATCAAGTTCAAAATCAGACTCTCGAGATTTTACCGTTTCTCGTTCAGCATGGCTAATACTGGAGTCGGTTGTGATGATAACTATTTTCATAAAAATGCGTCTTTATTTTGCAATAAATTTTGTTAGCTTAATAACACACTCTGACGTAATATCGTCCGATCTTTAGAAGTGCTGTGATTGGCCGTGGTAAAGGTCGGGTGACCGTTCGTAATTTGTTAGTTATTACGTTTGACATATCAGCGTGTTCTGTTATTTTACTTAACTTGTTTATTTAATGAAAATAAACAGTTTATGTATAATATGGCATAATGGCAGACCCTGAGGGATGGTCTTCAACGCAGGACAACGATTTTTCTAGTTTCCAGTCAAATGACAGCTTCAATTTAAACGAAGTAACTGGTATTGATGGTATGTTGCATCTATTGTTTATCGAAATAAATTTTATCATTTTGTTTTATGCATAATGTATCAAAATGTTCATTTTTTTCTGTTATCTTTGAGTTACATTTTATACTATTTTATTGCCTTTCAGTAATTTTATCAATATAACTCATAATATTTATCAAATTAATGTTATTATGTATATTTAAAATTTCAAATATTACGTAAGAAATTAATATCTTGCACAATGTATAGTAATGATAATGCTATTAATACTGTCAGAAAATATTTTGTCATTGAAAATAAAGCAAACACATATAAATATGTACATTTGGATCTCAATTATAATTTTATAATTATAAAATTTAATATATTTATTTTTTAATATTAATATAATTTTATTCCAATTATTTAAAATTCATTCATAATATATTTTAATTTCAGATCTTATTACAAATTGTGAGAGTGAACTATTAAAAAATGAAAATTTATTTAGTGATGATGCTTTATTGTCACAATTGGAAGAGCCTTTGGGCATGGACACAGATGGATTGGATTTTTTAAATTTTAATAACAATGAAGAATTCAAAGAATTTCAAGATTTCAAAGATCCAAATCTCATTAAATCTCTTTCTAATGGAAATATAATGTTAAATCCAACAATAACAGAAAATACACAACAAATTACATGTGTATCACAACAACAGCCCCAACAACAACAAAAGCAACCACAACTACAAGATATAACATCTGTACAAAATAGGCAACAAACAATATCTGTTACACCAGCTCCTACAGTTTTTAGTTCACAGTATGCTCTTCCACAAAATGTAAACTTTAGTGTTCAATCACCTGTTGTAACAATAGCACCAGTAACACAACAGAGGCAATTACTTTTACCAGCTAAGCTCATAAAGTCGGAATCAGTTGTTTATTCAAGAGGATCACAAGCTGTTAACTCAACATCTGTTCCACATCAAATACATACTTTAGTAAATACTGCTAATGGGACAGTTTTAACTACTGGTAAGAATTAGTTTAACTATTGAATTTGCATGATGATATTTTGTTTAAAATCTTCTACTATGTGATATATATTTTTTTAGGTATTCCTGTTGTGTTGGACACAGATAAAGTACAAATCAATCGTTTGAATACAAATGCACATGTAGGTGTTCCAAGAGTGAAGGAAGTAAAACGAAGTGCTCATAATGCTATAGAGCGACGTTATAGAACATCAATTAATGATAAAATCATTGAATTGAAGAATATCATTGTTGGAGTAGATGCTAAATTAAATAAGTCAGCAATTTTGAGAAAGACAATTGATTACATAAGGTTAATTACATCAATATATGTTTAATTTATTATGGATCATAAAAACATTTACCAAGCAAATATGAACAATTTTAGATTTCTTCAGAATTCTAATGCAAAACTAAAGGCAGAAAATATGTCTTTAAAAATGTCTACACAAAGACAAAATTTGCACGATTTATTGGTGTGCGGTGAATTGACGCCACCTAGGTCAGATTCAAGCGAACCATCTTTGTCTCCTGCACCAGCACCATTATCTCCACCATCCCCATCATCCATTAAGGATGATCCAGATGTATTACAAAACATTCATGCAACACCTGTGCTTACAAATGGTGGAATGCGAGATCATACCAGACTTACACTTTGTGGGTTAATGCTAATCTTTTTAGCATTTAATCCTCTAGGCTTTCTCATAAATAATGTTAGAAGCTTCAAATCTGATTATGTAAACACTAAATTGGATGGCCGTGTGATCCTTAATTATCAAGGTATAATAGTGTTGCTATCATATTAGTGTCACTATCACATTATAATATAATAATGACATCCGATATAAGTAATGTTATTGTTAATCTTTTTCAGATCAGTCAGAATTTGAAAATCCAATTTGGAGTAGTGTATTTTTATGGCTAACAAATATTATACTTTTAATTGGCGGAGTTTGCAGATTGTTACTTTATGGTGATCCAATACTACCATCTGATAGTAAAGTTTTTCTTGAACTTCATCGATGGAGACGTCAAGCAGAATTCAATATATCTAAAAGTGAATATAGTCAAGCATATCGCGATTTACATCAATGTTTACAATACTTCGGTCGACCATATCCATCATCGCGTACAGAAGCTTGGCTTGCAACTGTCTGGCAAATTATAAGGCAACTTCTTCATAAGTTGTGGATTGGAAAATGGATTTTATACACACATAAATGGTTCTCCGAGAAAACAACACGGCAACAAGCAGAAATATCAGCCATGGAAATAGCTATTATTTATCAACATATGCTTTGTTTGCGTATGTCAGAAGGATCAAAGAATGGAACATTGTATCTTGCTCTTTCTGCAGTTAATTATGCAGAAGTTGCTGGTGAAACAATGCCGAAATCATTGTTGGCAGAAATATATATCAATGCTGCTTTGTGTTTCAAACAGTCACTTTATCCATTTGTTCATAAATATTATTTTGGAAAAGCACGCACATTACTCTCGTCGTGTGCAGTTCCATCAAAATTAAAATGGAGTATGAGTGACGAAGGTGCTAAGTTTTTAGCATTCCAGAAATGGCAGTATGGAGATCAACCAGATAATGAATTTACATCTCAAAGTAGTAAAGCTGATCCTTTATCGTATGCATCGCGCGCATACAGAGATTATTTAATTGGGCACTGTTTACGTATATTAACTGGTACTGCAGGAGATGCTCACTTATCTTCGATATTGGAATATGGACAAACCATTATGACTTCTGCTGGAGTAGATGCTGGTTTTGCATGCACAGATAAAATCAGTGTTACACGTAAGTTAAAATAAAAGTAACTTAATTATACGTTGAAGATTTTTACATAAGTATTTTATAAAAATGGCTAACCAACGCAGATAATGTTTTTTATTTTATTTATACTTATTGACCCCTACAATTTGAGACCAGTTCTATTCAAAGAGTACTCATTCTAATCATATACATATACCCCCTGTTAGTGAAACTGATACTTTATGTTTATGATATTTTAGATTGTGAGGATGAAATTGGATTATGGTGGGGAGCAGTTATGTATGTAGCAGCATGTTGGAGATTGAGAGAGGACGATTCACAAGCATGGAGTATTGTTGAAAGTAAATTTCCTTACGAAAAAAATTATCAACTCTGTAATCACAATAATAGTATTAGTCCATTACCATATATTGTACTGAATGTTCTACAAGCAGCAAAAGCTACAACTAAATCAGCTTCCATGCGTTTTATTGATCAAGCAGGAATATTACTTGAACAATGTTTAGTTTATTATAATTGCAAACAACAATCATCACAGAATGTTTTGGTAAGATATATGTATATATTATATGTGTAACAATAACTTTCAATATTCATATTAATAGATTTATTTTTTACATAAATGATACAATTTTGCTCAACATGCAGAATTACGAATTATATGTAATAACTCACTTTGAACGTATCATTTAATTAATATGAAGTTTAAAATAGATTAGAGTAGTAGTAACAGATATTATGCATAAATCTGTGTAACTGCTTACTTGTTACAAGTGTGCATTGTAGTTGCATTGCATGAAATATAACTATGCAATACTTCTGCAGTGCAACTCTTGTGGCAAGTCTCAGCACCGTAAATATGTATATGTATGTAGTTTTGATAAAACTTATATATATTTATTTTACAATATGTCAATTTTTGTTATCATATATTTTTAGCTTACCCAATTGTGGATTTGTGATTGGTTACTTGACATGAGAACTACACTTTGGCAAGAATTAGATATCGATTCAGAAAAACCAAATACGAGTATACCTCTGGGAGGTTTCCAACGCGATTTAGCTTGTTTGAGGCAATTGTGTCAACATATTCCAGTAAGTTTTAATTATTATAATATTATAAAGAAATAAACTGATATTTTTTAATTCGTAATATTTATTTCGTATATTGCTTTTTGTAGTCTACATTGGCACGAGTATTCCTTTACGAAGCCACAGCACGTATAATGGCAGGAGCAACACCAGTGAAAACTCAAGTGTTATTAGATCGCAGTTTGCATCATAGAAATTCACGTCCTTCCATAATTTGTGGAAAAGACCGTTCACAAGATCAATATAGTGGAGAAAGAGAACATGCAGTAGCTTTATGCTTAGCATGTCGACATTTACCTGCATTATTATTGGCTTCTCCTGGAGAACGTGCCGGAATGCTCGCAGAAGCTGCGAAAACTCTCGAAAGAGTGGGTGATAGAAAAAGACTTCAAGAATGTTATAAATTAATGCGACAATTAGGTCCTGCTATTTCTGTCAACTGATATACCGAATAAAAATGTATCCTTATATTAACTTGAAAAGTGTCGTGCATTATGTTACTTTATTGTATACTCAATTTTTTTTTTACTTGCTATACATCAAAGAATGTCGTGCATGAAGTACAGGAAAAATATTCAAAGAGGGAATGATTTCAATAAATCATCTATAAAAAGTTCAAAGAAAGTCAATCGTGTAGCCGATTTATTACACTGAAACTACCAAGTCGAAATATTCGACGACTCTCGATACAACGTGAAGAGACCAGACAAAACAAAATGTCATTTACGGAAAAGATTTTAACATTCATTCACCTGCAACTTCAAGATTTAATTATCGGCGTTATTAATAGCTTAAGTAAAAATATTGATATGTATATAATAGATATTTCCAAAAAGTAACGAAGCAAAGAAATTTATGCAGAAAAATAGAATTAGTTCTTTTTTTCGAAATCGAAATCATGTAAAGAAATATAGTATAAAAAGAGAATTAAGTATATATATATATGGTGTTAACAAAAAATAATTGACTGTATCCATAGACTGTACTAACAAAATAGTGTAAATAATTTTATTCAATACTATCCTAGATTTATTTTCATTGATACTTGAAGAGAGTATGAATTATGAAGTATGATATATCGCATACTTAACAATTTTTTTAAAGCATTGACTAAATCTTTTTCTATGAACATTTCCCATTAAAGAACTTGCCCTTTCATGAACTATAAGTGCAATACATTAAGAAATTTTTATCTCTCTATTTGTACAGCATATTTTTTTAAGATGGGTATTTATGTATCATCTGAAAGGTAAACATGTAATATTTAATTGTATTTATTTTATTCAAAACATAATAAATAAATTACTCAAAATTTATGAATATAAAGATAATTTGTATATGATTATTCTACCAAAGAAATCTGTACTTTCATTAAAAACAAATTTAAAAGTTTTTGCTCTCTTTGGTTGTTCTAAATTAAATCTTTGTACTGTATTCTTATCTTCTGGATAAAATGGTTCGAGTAATTCAGTTTCTTTATCACCAACTTCTACATGACAATCTTTGCCTACAAATCCTCCCTGAAATTCAATTTCAAATGAACTTAGGCTACATTCTTGTTCAAAATCAATAACTATCCATTGTGG
Source organism: Colletes latitarsis (assembly GCF_051014445.1). Lineage (NCBI taxonomy): Eukaryota > Metazoa > Arthropoda > Insecta > Hymenoptera > Colletidae > Colletes > Colletes latitarsis. The sequence continues at coordinate 8,548,535 of NC_135139.1, read as the reverse complement.
ACTTCCCTGGAATACATTTTATTTTTAAATATTTTATAATGTAACTGGAAAATACATGTAATATTGCATAATAATATTTTGTATTGCAATTCAACTTTTTAAAAGTATTAAAAAGATATTTTCTTACTGCTTCAGAATTCCAACATGTTTCTGGACAATTATCAAACATGTGCTTCTTCCCATACAATCGATTATTCTTATTTAATACTGAACTCACCCTAAATAAACGTTACACTTTAAATACGTATTTTATAATCAAATTAAATAAAATAATTTTTAAATATATACATGATAAATTATCGACGATTTTAAATATTACAAATCAGATATTTAAAATTGACACATATTTTAAATATACATGTGAAAATATAAAGCTACTTCTTACAATATAAACTTACCGACATTCGAATTTGTTTTGTACTAATAAACAAGTCATAGTACGATAACAATAATTTAACAGTTTACACGTAATGCAGCCTCAGATATCAATTAATTACACCTTATCACTTTATTTAAAATTTATTTTGCACAATTATGGTACTATAAAAGTATCAAATTATAAACTGTATTTTATAAACTTTTTATACCTTTGATGGAGGTTATGTTACAAAATACATTTAGGTTAGTTTAAGTTGAATTATAGTGAGCATAATAATTATTATAGACACAAACTGTATCATTTTTTGTAAAATATCAATTAAAACATAAATAAAAGTGTTCTGATCAAAAAGATAGAAATTTTTCTATTTTGTTAAACTTTATATTACAAATTATATAATTATTTTTAGTAACGTCTAATCAAACTAAAAGAAAAATTCTCTAAAAATTAATCAAAATATACGAAGTCCAATTGATATATATACCACCACAAAAAATGTTTTAATATATTATTACAAAAGAAAATATGAACGTATAAAATAAATAAATGTATATACGTTTGAACAGAAAATATATTATAAACATATTACAAAATTATACTTATAAGAAGCGTAAAATGAAACATTATTTTGAGAGATATTTAAATATACACAGAATTTAAAAAATTACTTGCCCATGCATATTTTTCAGGCCAATATGTTATAAATTTTTCCTTTATTATGATCTTTGTAATAATTAACAGGTAATGAATAGATAAAAAAAATAAGCATTTATTTATAACATTACTTACATTATTTCACATATAATTTCTTATCAAAAAAATATTTTTTTTATAATGCACAACTTATTTTAGATTTTTTAATAAATATGGCATATATGCCAATTAGACCTCAATTTAATAATGAAATAAAGCAAAAGATTTCTGAATATGTATATACACATGATTTACAAATGTATTCTGTACCACCACAAGGAGAAATTAAATTTGAAGAATTACAGCAGTGGTGTGTTGATAGATTAAGAGGTAATTAATTTTATTGTTTTCTAGTTTGTGGCAAGATACTAATAAAGATAAGAAATAATGAATATATGAATTTATAGGCATAATCAAAATTTAATATACTTATTTTTAGAAAATAAAAAATAGTCTATAATTATAAAAGTAAAATGATTATTTTTATTTTATTTAAACTGAAATTTTGATTGCAAATATAATTGTATATCTATTTTTATATTTCTCATGAAAACTTTGTACATTTCATTTTAAAAAGTAATATAATTTTATTTTGTAGTTTTGAAGCTAGTAGAGCAGGTCTCCAGGCAAAATTATAGAATGACATCCAAATATTATGTAACTATTTTAATTGAGAAATTGGTAAATAATGGGCTTCATGATTTTGCAAGACTTATACGTGCACATAACTATAAATCTCAGAACGAAACAGAACAGCGTTTGAGAAGAAATGATTGTATATCACATTTAATATTAATGTCTATTTTTTGCTTTAAATATAAAGAGAAGAAATGGTTCTTCAAGCAAGAGGTAAAATTATTCAGGTGGAGATTATCTTTATTAAATAAAGATGGTATCAAAGCATTTAATTCTGCTAATGGATTACAGTATAGTACTGTTAGTATATTTGTGTATAACATTTAACATAAAATTATGTACCTGAATAACAAAGTATATACTACTTTTATTGATTAAAGAGCTTCTTTCTTTTCAGATCTCTGAAGAAGAAAAACAGAAGATCATAGAAGATGTAAAAAGAACCTATTGGTACATTAAAAATATAGATAATATGAAAGTTTACACAGTACATTTCACTAGTGTAATAAATGAAGTTATGAAACGTCAAATATTTTTAAGAGATGGTATTGCTTATGTGCCAGAAACAAAAATGTCTTGGTTGATTCTTTCAGAATTTAAAAAGCAATTAAACGAAGGATTTACAGTATGTATGGAATAATATAATAAACGACTATATATTTTAAAAATGTTACACTTTCTGAAAATGATATGTTATTTTAGTATTCACGACAAACTGCATCAAATATTTATAATGATGGAAGATTAACAAAACTTGTTAGCATACTTTCAACTTGTAATAAAACTAGTTATTTCAAATATAATAGACGTCGGCGAGTGTCTATCAAGGAACTAGATAAGGTATATTTCATATTTAAATATTATTTTTTAAGTGTTTAAGATCGTTATACTTGTACACTAATCTAATCAAAAAAGCACTTGTTTTAGTTTAGTATGTTTTTTTTTTTTAGTTATCAAAGACATCTTATCCATTATGTATGAGAGTACTTCATGAAGCATTAAAAGCAAAACATCATCTCACAAATGGTGGTAGAGTTCAGTATTGTCTATTTCTTAAAGGAATAGGACTCAGATTAAAAAATGCATTACGATTTTGGGAAAATGAATTTACCAAAAAAATTACCAAAAATACTTTTCAAAGGAAGTATAGATATACCATACGACATTTGTATGGACAAGAAGGAAAACGAGCAAAATACGAACCTTTCCATTGTATTAAAATATTAAATTCTACTGTTGGTTTGCGAGATAATCATGGTTGTCCATTTAAATGTATGACACTTGATGAACTTAAAGACACATTGATTAAATGTGGATTGGTTCGATCAGGTAAACAAATTGATATTTTCATTATGTTCTTCCTTATGGAAGAATGTAAAAAGATTAATGTAAGAGAAAGAATAGGCATATTAATACATTATACTTAGACGACGAATACGCTAACAATTTTAACAAATCGTTGTATAGCATATGTATAGTTCTTTTATTATTTGAGTACATGCTCAAAAAAAATTGTTTTATTTATTATAATTTAAAAAAAATATTAAATATTGCAGATGTAGAATCGGTGATGCAACTTTCAAAAAATGGGTTTTATCTCGAAGCATGCAAAGAATATTATGAGATTACTCATAATTGTATCACAAGGAATACTTTTGATCATCCAAATGTATATTTTAATTATAGCTGTAAAATGTTTGAGAGTATGTATTCAGGTAAATTTTATCAGTGTGCTATGATAAATATTATGATAAAATGTTCATTTATAAGATTACAAATTGGTTGATTATTTTTAGATACTGGAAACTAAATTATCAACAATTTACCAGGAGAGTGAGGAGAAAAGCGATAAAGTAAACAACTGATAGAATTGTACAAAGTATATTGTGTAGGAAATTTTATTATTTAATATTTTTATATTTATTTTTGTCAATAAATGTGACTTAATCGAAGAATATTTTTTGCATTTGCTTTGAGTTTCTTAAAAAATAAATTAATAGCTATAACATTGAAAACTACTTTCTTTTTTGTTTTTAATGTCATGTTTCCCATATAAACAAAAATCTATACATATAGATAAATATTTCTTTTAGTTTTATATATTAAATTAGTCTTTACACACATATATATTAAATGAAATTTTAATTAAATACTTTTATTTGTGTTTTTCTACAGCTTCGTCTACAATCTTGTTAAATTTACGATTTTGCCAATCAAGAGAAATGTCATCAAGATGATTGTCAAAATCAACAAGATTTTTATATTGCTCTGTTTTTAGTAAAGAATACACTGCATCTGTATGTGTTACTCCTTTATCACAGATTACACTGAAAGAACGAAAGGAAAAACATTTTATTCTTATATATGAACCGTAAGTATATTAAAAAATATATGAAACATTTTATTACTCTGTTATGTCTTTGAGCTTCCATTTGCCATCGATATATTGAGATACTCTCAAATGATTTGAGTTTACACCAAATGATATTTCTTTGTTATCTATCTAATAACAAAAAAATACAATGAAAATTTAAAGAAAAAAGAAGAAAAATAAAAAACTGACTTTAATAATACTTACTACAACAAGCAGAGCATTGCCATAGTTTTCCGCTATTTTGTCTGCAATTCTATGAGCTGGTTTATCTGTACTATATTAAAAGATTAAACTTGTGTGAATACTAAACAAAATTATTGAAAATTTTGCGACATAATTTCTTGAGCAAATATAAGATGATAAATTACCTTAAATCATTTCTGTTTTCATTTGCAAGATAATAACCTACAATTATTAAACCTTTGCTTGTAGCATATTGATCAACCTGAAAATAATTTTGTTTAATGCTGTGATTAAGAATTAAACGAACAATATTTAAGAAATTACAAATAAAATAATATGTTACTTCAATCATAATGGAATCATTAAATGGATCAAATTTGAGAATAACCTATCAATTATTTACTGTTTGAAAGACGCGTTTTATTTAGGTTTGTATATTATTCACTTATACCGCGATCAAAATTTGTTAAACAGGTTATATCTATTTTATTTTACAAAATGTAGTCAATATAATAATAAATTTTGTTTACAGAATTTGTGTTTTCATTAATTAATACGATTTTATTTAATATTTAAATATTTACCATGGTCAATGCGATCTCTGCCATAGGCGATACATGAAGGCAGATATGAAATAATGGAATCGCATCCTCTATACGTATTTCTGTGGATTTGCTATCGCTTTTATTCTTCTGTTTGGCTAACAACAATCCATTTATTGCACAGTGAGGATACTTAGCTGCGTGTAATATAATCTTACAGTAAGCACGGCTAGAGAATGAGACATCTGCCATTTTGACGTGGATGCATGTAATAACAAATATTACCATTCATTAACAATCGATAGTTTATTCGACATAGACGAGAGTCGTGCGTTACGGTTTAGATGTTGGTAATTATGTTAGTAGAATAACGATTTGAATTTAAGTTTCAATACGTAAAGAAGGTTTGTGACATATCTTTTCGTCAAATGTTATAAACATTGTAATGTAAAAAACAAATCTTTGAACATGGTTGCCTACATCTTTGTTACATCTTGGTATGTCTATTATTCATTCACGAATGACACTTCTGTGATTAATATTATTTTATAATATATTATTTGAAATTTTTACAAAATTATAAATAATAATACAAAAGAGAAATTATAAATAAAGCAAGTGCCGTTAGAATTAATTGAAAATGTAAATTTCTAATTTAATTTACTTATTAGATGAATAAGAGTTTTTTGTACAAGTACAGAATGTTCAGAAAGTAAATAATATTTAATGAATACTATTCATAATTATATTTAATGTCCACAATTATTTATTTGTCTACATTTTGAAATTTTCTCAATATTTAAATAATATTTAATACACGATATAAATGTTAAAGACAAAAAAACAGAATTATGAACATGGTGTAAATATAAATTTGAAATACAGGTGAAATATAGGAATTAATAAATATTTGTTATGTTTTTAAATGACTCATTCTTGTTGTACACTCTGTATTTATTCAATAAATTCTAATCGGAGTTCGGAGTATAGTCCCTACCATTTTGTTCATGTTCACAGTCACGTGGCCTTATTTACCATGGTCCATCTTTAAATTGAATGCGGTATAGTGGTTGACAGTACTGCCTATCTCCGATTACGACGCGAAATATTTATAGGTCTCATCGTTGGCGAGCCTGAAATTGCATTGAATGAAAAATTGATGAGCTGTGGCTGTGAGCATCTGCAGTGCGCGTCGTGTGTTATGTTGTGAGCGGTTTTGTTACGAATGATTTTTAACTAAAAGTTTGTTATTTAGCTTGTGATTAGTAGTCATGAAAATATTGAAGCATGACACTTAAAAGTCAACGTACACGCGTTGCGATTTGGTGTCAAATATAAATGAAAAAAGAGTCTACTCTCTTGCAAGAAGAACGTTGTTTCTTTGCGATATCATTGTATTGCTCGTAGAGCGGGAACTGTCGAATATCGTACAATGGCAGATTTCGACGCGATCTACGAGGAAGAGGAAGAAAATGAACAAAATTTGGAAGAACATTATGTGACGATGGTGCCAGATCCTATAGTTATTCGTGGAGCTGGTAATATGACTGTGTGAGTAAAATGATATTGTTCTTCGAATTTATCGTATATATTAATTTAGAATTTTGTTGAAACAACAAAGAGATTAAACTTATAAACCAAAAAGCGATGTGTGTGAATACACTGAATGCGAATTCTTTTTTTTTCTCAATACGTTGTTCTTTAAACTAAAAATGTATATTTCGAAATATGACAAATTACGTAAAAGAAGGTTGATGTTTGTAATATAGTTTTTTACAATAGCTTACGTACTTAGAAAACGAAAAAAAAAATAGCATAATACAAGTACATGTAAATTATACGTAATTTATGATGTATTTACATGCCTCTATTTGTACAAAAAGAGATCTTTGTTGATTATATTATAATTGTAATTATTTATTTTAGATTTGGACTTAGCAATCGTTTTGAATCAGAATTTCCAAATGGCCTGGTGTCACGTGTTGCTCCAGAAGAATTTAAAGCAACTGTCATGAGGATGAATAGTGTACTCAAAAAAACTTTGCCAGTTAATGTTAAGTGGTTATTTTGTGGTTGCGTTTGCTGCTGTTGTACATTAGGTTGTTCTCTTTGGCCTGTCATCTGTTTGAGTAAAAGAGTAAGTATCTGTCTTTACAAAAATATAAATTTGACTTCTTTAATACAGACATATAAAATATTTGTTTTTTAATTTGATACAACAAATATTTCTTAATCTTCATTCTATTAAAATAGTCTTACCCTCTACAGATATTTGTTAGATTAAAAACAGGAAATATAATAATATAAATAATTCGTTTTTTCTTTATATATTTTTATATAGACGCAGCACTCATTAAATAAATTGTTAGAGTGGGAAAACAGTAGGCTTTACCATAAACTTGGATTGCATTGGAAACTAGCAAAACAGAGATGTGATACTTCGTCCATGATGGAATATGTAAGTAAATATAAAGATAACAAATTTTGTATTCATTTACATACAATATTTTTGTTTTAAATGAAAAAATTAGTATATTTCATAAAAAGCTAAATATATTAACAAAAATTGTTCTTTGGAGGAACACATTACATTGTGTAAATACTATAACAAGAACAAAATTTACTTTCTTAATTATGTAAATAGTTGAAACCCTACTAGAGTAAATGAGTTAATACTACTAGTTACATCATTGTCTAAGCTGTTCATGTATATTGATCTGCATTTATATGTAAGCATACACTTATTTGATTTCATCTTTCATATTACAGGTTCTTTTAATTGAATTTATTCCAAAAATACCCATATACAAACCTGATTAAAGTCAAAATCTGGATTCGTATATAAATTGTGCATATAACAAATTGGTGAAAATCAGAGACATGCAAAAAAGCCAAATACTTTTGGCTAAATTTTAAACAAGCATGTAAAGTACTACTATAGAGATGGCGTTTGCGGAATGCATATTTTTGTAAATATTATATGTAGGATTGCACAGTACAATAATGAGATGTGAACATAAAATATCACATATTAGTTTCATCCCATAAAATCTATTTGGCAAGATCTACAAACATGGACAACTTATTTATTTATTTTTTATTAAGAAAAATTTACTTTTTTTTTTATTTAATGTTTTTCCATTGGAAAATGAAAATTGATTAGGTATTTACACTTAATAATTTTTCAAAATGTACACTTTTCAAGTAGACATTAAGGTTTCAGGTAAGAAATTAATCTGATACAGTACAACGAATGCATTGATGTATTTGTAATGTGAAGGAGAAAAATAACCATTGAGAAATCTTTATATGAAGCATGGTATAGATGATAATTGACTATAAGATGATGTTAAAAGCCCAATTTGATTTGCTTCAGATATCTTTGAATAGAATTTTTGCTTAACGAAATTAAATATTATTAGTGTTTTTCTAGTATTTGCTTGCCTAAAAACTGGGCCCATTTGTTCTCTTGTGTTCCAATTTGCTCGGTTCGTTATTTGAAAAAAACACTCCTAAGTCCTCTTTGTATGTACCGAATGTACTATAGTAACAGTTTTGGTTAGCCATACTATCTGTTGCACTAGTAAGCCTCCTCTTCATACAATAACTCGGTGCGCTATTGACTAGTGCCCACTCCATGACTCTCTGTTGTGAAGATTAAGCTAAAGGCAGCTGGTGAAGGAGACATTTTAGTAGCTTGCCTAGTTGTGATGATCAAAGAGATGTCAGCCATAATTGATACCAAAGTTCTAATTTCTGCAGGTTCTTTCTCGTTTACAATCTGTATCACGGCGTCTGTGTCCGGAAAGTGTACAAAAGTCCGTTTCACTGTCCACTTCTGAGAATATCGTTTATCGGCTTTTATATAATGCAATAGGGTTGTCATTGGTCCTACAGTTTGAGGCACTGAGACTCTCTTTTCAAACGGGAATAATACGCTGTCACATAGTGTATGATATACTTCATAAAGACTGTATTGGAACAGTTTCAGCGTCTTTTTAATGTTGTTTCACTTTTCTATATGCATATAATGGTGATCAAGTCTTAGTTCTTTTCATCTTAGTTCTTTTCATCTTAATGCAAAGCCCAACAAAAAGTTCAACAATGGATTTGCAATCTCATACCAATTTGCTGGGTCTCTTTGATCATATCTTCCAAAAGTCAGTATTTGCTGTTCTGGATTCTAATGTGCCCCCTGTTTGATTATGTCTTTGCTGGAGTACTGTATAACAAGTAAATAAAATGTTATGTATTTGGTTTCCAATACTAAGGTCTTTAAAGTCCGACTCGACAAAGATTGTTAATAATATTTTCTTATGACTAAAAGCAATAAAATTACTTTTATCTTCTTGCCAGTTTCTTAAATAATCTGAATCTTTTTTGATGTTGGGATAACAATGTTGGGATTTATTGCATCCACTACTGTGCATCTTAGAACTCCATCTGGGTTTTGTTCCTCTTTAACTTGCATTGAAACTTGTTGTGCTTGCTCCATATTAAGAACAATTAATATTATTTACCGTTTTTACACAAAAGAAATTGTGAAATAGGATGATACACATATTTAGAAGTACTGCTAGATGTCCAGTTTGCTAGTCAATAAAACATACTTATTGTCAACAATTTTTGGTTCTTTGCTAATAATTTTTCAAACTGTACACTTTTCACGTAGACATTAAGGTTTCAGGTAAGAAATTAATCTGATACAGTACAACGAATGCATTGATGTATTTGTAATGTGAAGGAGAGAAATAATCATTGAGAACTCTTTGTATAATTGCAACATGCAAAATGTTCAGATACCCATTTGTACATACTTATGTATAGAATATAGAAACTTATTTTGTCTATAGGTTGATTTATTACCATGGTGATATTAGAAAGTATGACACATACAGATATGTTTCGCTTTCTGACATAAATTTGACACTATAATTTAAGATATTTAATGTAAAGTTTCGTTTGATATAGTCGACATTTGACCAATGATATGGGATAAATTACTTTGCATGCAACAAAGAATTAATTTTTCGGTTAATGATGACAATTTTTTAAAAATAAATATTTCTATAAAATAAAAAAAAAAGAATGCAATTACTATGTTATTTGTACATTCAGTAAAAGTTTAGGTATTCTCCATTATATATTTGTTATAGTGTTCGCTTAAAATTTTAATAAATTTTTACTGTTTAATATCTTATGTTTTATCATATGATTCTGCACAGGCACTTCTCTAAAAGAAATAATGTTCTTTGAAATAAAAATTTGTATTGCTGTAGGAAAACATGTATGATACATAAAAACTTGAAAAGTATTACAGATCTTTATGTTGCTATTCAGTGGCTGTGATTGAGAATGCAAGACTAGTTTTCAATTCAATGTGTACATTATATATCTCTTAAAGATAACATATGTATATCCGAGTTTTTAGTTTTTGTGCATAAGCATGGCAGCTCTTGGTTTCTTCAACGTACGTACTTAATTTGCAAAATTATTAACAATAATGTTAATATTTTATACTAGAACAATAGTACAATATCTACTACAATCATTCACGCAAATATTCATGTTTTGAAAATTAATTTTAGGAGATATTGTGTTGCACTTACTAAATAAATACGTTAAAGTGATTAGTTTCTAAACTATTGCAAATTAAATGTGTTTAATCATTGATAAAAAGTATAACTAGTAATATAACGTATGCAATATGAGTTTAAAAATATTCATATAAAATTTAATTGAAATAAATAGATATTATAAAATGTACTGTGCAATGGAACCATCATGAATGTAAAAATGTTTGATCTTTTGCATGTTTGAGAGTTATAAAAGTAGAAAACTGTGCAGAATTTATAAATGTAAAAATCAACGTACTTCTGTGCTGTGTATTAGTAACTTCTACACACATAATCAGTGCTTATTAATTTTTTTCACAAGAAGTATATTATTTACCAAATTTATTAATTCGTATAGAGTGCAAGTATTTTTTGAGGTTTGTAAGTGTGTAAATATAAATATAGGATATTGGCAAACAATAGATGAAAACAATTAATCCTTTGTTATTTAAAAGATGCGAATTCATATCCTAATTAAATATTGTGATTATATTTAGTAAATTGATAACAGTTAGAAATTGTTCATTTTTATTAACTATATATTAGTATTATATATAGTAAATATTTTATATTGTTTTCTTTCGTAAATAAATTGAAAATATATTGGACATTTTCACGTTGGAAAAAATTATATTTACATTTACAAATATTGAAAATCTATTAATATGCAGATAAGTAAATGACAACTATAACAAATTTAGGGTTGCCTAAATAAATAAATTTGTAAAATTGTTTCAAAGAGTACATTGAATCTGACGAATTTACTAGTATTTGGACAAATAAACATTGTTATTAAAAAGAAATTATTCATTTGAAAATAGATAGATTTATTTATATATTGGAATTGTGTAATAAGAGAGTATTGACTTAAAAATGGGAGGTATGAAATATTAAGTCGATATGTATAATATGCGTCGCAGATACAACATTTATTGAAACAAGAGGGATATATTTTTGATAGATAGAACAAATAATGGAAAATAATGTCCCTAGAAATGTAATACCACTTTTGTTATATTTATAATTATATCTTTATTATGTTTCATCAAAATGTAATGACAAAATTAATCGAGTATGTTTAAAAAAATTGTAATTTCGTTTAATTATCGTAATAGAAGGAAAGATAAAATAAATTTGATATAAAGAAAACTGTTTATTGTTAACACAAAAGAAAACAGTATTTAATCACTTTATGAAAATGATTAGGCTATCATGATTTCAATGTGTGCCTTTCACTTGCGGATTTGTGTGAATTGTATATGTACATACTGTATGTTGAAAATATATTACAAATTATATTTGTATTAAGTGATGATGATTCCTATATAATACATATAATTAAAGTAAGAATTCTTATAGTTACAAACTTGTATAATGTTATATAAATTAAAATTCCATCTCCCCTATATTAATGCATAACTACTTATCTTTTACAGCATTAATTTTTACGTTTATTTAGTGTTGTGATATAGAAAATCAATAGAAATAAATTGTTTTAGATCTTTAGGGAATCGTGTAATTCTTTGTAATTGCATTAACTACATTTTGATTTAAATCAAACAGATAATTAAAATGAATGTAACTGAAAAAGTAGATATTTTTTAACTATGTATCAAATATTTGTAAAATGTATAGAAACATACTTTTTTAAAGAGATATGTTACTGTGATTAATTTAAAATTTTTAAATATCATTATTTTCTTTTATTTCTAGAAATTTCGTTTTCTATAAAACAAAATAATTTTCTTTTTGTTCTATAAAAATATGTTTTATACTCTTAATAATACTAAAGATAGAATGAATATCTTATTTCTTTTTAATTTTACTATAGGAAACATAATTGATATAGTAATTTCTTTTAAATACAAGTATCCTTTAAATCAATATAAGTTTAAGAAGAATATACATTATGTGTACTCCAGAAGCTTATAAATGATAAATTTGTTGTGCAGATCTGCATTTAAGTGTACGTAAAATGCAGGTCTGCTACTAGTCTTATACAAGTCGTATAAGCTGGTATCTGCATTGAAATGATATTTGCCAAGAATAATTCTATGTTATGATAATTGACAACAGGTGCCTTTGCAGCTCTTAATAAGAAGTGATACATCATTATTAGTCATGGTAGTGAAAAGGTGCTTGACAGAAGGAGGCACATAGAATACAAGGAAAAGCGTTTTTACAATAAAATAAGTGTTATTAGTGTATATTATTTAATACATTTTTTAAACATTATTATACCAAATTTCCAATATCTTTTTTACAAAGTAAACTCATGTATATATGTTTACAAATGATTTCATTAAACAATACAAATGTGCAAATATTTATGTTGGTATTAAATGTGCTACTTCAATCTGTAGAATCTACTCAATCTCTAGTAAAAAATGATATTAGGTAAGAAGATATTTCAAACTCATAAAAATTTATTTATAGTGAAGTCAAATGTATGAATAAATATGATTAACAAGTTATTCTTTTTACATGTGCTTTTGTTTATACAGATATGTTTTTTTTTTGTTAGAGTAAATTTGACATGTCCATTACCACTAACAACTTTGGATTTTATTTACAATCTTACACAACCTAATTTAGAAATTATATGGCCATGTGAAGTACGTTTTTACTGGCTATCATTACAACCATTTGTCGAATTTGTACGATTTTTGCTTGGCTATATAACACCATTTATTATAATACTCGGTAAGAAAGAAAATGATTAAATGTCCATTATACTAAATTTCGTCTAATGTATAATTAATGTTATTCATTGTATTGCACTGAATTAAAAATCGTTTATGTAGGTGTATTGTTAAATACTATTTCGTTTGGAATGCTAAGTACTCCCATACTTTGTGAATCAAATTTGTCACTTTATTTAAAAGCGCTCGCATTATCTGATAATGGAGCATTAATTTTTAATTATGCTGTGGGTATTGCAAAGTCTCACTTCGCATTTGTTAATAATCTTTTTATGGTAAGCAATCAATTAATCATCATTTCAGTTTTTACTCTGTAAAATGTAAGATTTATATTCAATGTTTTCATAGAATAGTAGGTTTCTGTGCAGCTTAAATTCTGTTACAATGGAATTTTTTCAATTTACATCTACTTGGCTGGTTGTAGCTCTCACGTGGACGCGAGTTTTTGCTATTATGTTTCCTTTTGGGATACGTGGTCATTGTGACAACTGTTCCGAAATAATAACTCTTAGTACTTTAATATGTACCAGCTTTGTAATATCGCTAACAAAATTATATTCAGGAGGTAAATATTTATGTATTTTAATGTTTACCGCGTTTGCTAATATTTTTGATAATTCAAATTCTTATTACAGCAAAAAACAATTTAAAACAATACTATTTTTACATATTAAAAACAGTCTGATTATATTTTAGGATACGAAACAGATAGCGTTTTCGAGTTTATACCATGTCAAAAAAAAATAAAACCATGGGGTAGTGCTATGTATTTTTACATTGCTTTATCAACATGGCTACCTTTACTCTTTATATTTCTTGGAAATATTTTACTTATTTTACATATGAAAAAGACTGAGAAAATTCGTTGTCAGTTGACTCGTAAGTAAATTGCTTAATTAGAATTTGTTAATCAAGGAAATATAAGTACATTCAATGATATTATTCCATAGAAAATTTCAGACATAAAGCAAATAGAACACATCATACTTCCAGAATATTATTTGTAGTGTCAACCGTTTATTTAATACTATTATTACCCCTTGGCATAGTTGAAACTTTGGAACTCTATTGGGATGTTATTTTGATCAAATTTCCTGCTACAGAGGCAAAGAAAAACATGGAATATGTGCATTGGTATGAATTTATAATAAAGAAACAAATGTTAAATTATTTATATTTGATGAAACAATTTTCTATACTAAAATCTGTAATTGTTTTCAGGTTGAAAGAGAAAATGCTATTGAAATGGTGCCGCGGATTATGCTTCCACGTGTATCATTGGAATTTTGCAATTAATTTTTTTTTGTACTGTCTTACCGGCGAAAAATTTCGAAACGTTGTGATACAAACAATAAGACGTTATAAAAGAGTAATATTTTCAATATTTTCCAAACATATTGACAAATGTATATTTTGTTCAAAGTATCCTACACATTTAAAGTCTGTCCAGTCAACAAATGTATTACTTATAAGAGCTATTACGCTCAGTGAACAATCTATCAATGCAGGCGTTTCCGCACAAAGCAATAGCAGCATTGTTGCAAATAATTAATAGAAGAGTAATATTGGAAAACTTTCTAAAGACTGTTAGTATTAAACATCACGAACTATGTTTTCACATACACATCTTTTATTGTATACATTATTACATACTCCATGGCAAGTTTTAGTAATTATTTCAATTTTTTGTGGATATATTCTTGCCCAATTACTGTATTCATTATTACTTGTATTTCTTTTAATTTACGATAATTGAGATTTCTGTTATATAATACATTAAATATCTCATTTTACGTACATGACAAAAATAATTACTAACGTAGTCGGATATCACAATCTACATTTTAAAATAATTTTAGAAGTTACACTCTTTTGCATTATATGCATAGGAACAAAGAAGATAACAAAGTATAATTATTATCTTATTTCTAATTTTATTTTCTTTATTAAAATTAATTAAAATTTAATCAATTTTATAAGTTAAATAACTGGTCCCAATACAGATCGCGGTATTAATAGAATTATTGCTTATCAATACTGCAGTTCAAATTTCCTCCGACCTTCTTGCCAATTTAGTGCATCATATTACAATTCCAAAGCACATATTTATGTACACACACGCTTTCATATACATATATATATACATATCATATATGTATATATCTTCAAAACTGATAACAAGTAATTCTTAAAATATACGTAAATTAAACTTGTAAATATGTTTCATTGTATATTTACATTAAAATATATGATTTTTAAATATAAAGCAAATTTTATTTTTATATCCTTAAGATTGCATATTTATGTACCATATATTAATTACAGCATTGATGTTACATCGTTAATTTGCTGTTTATGTACTGTATATATTAAGAAATACCATTTTTTCTATAACACTTAAAATAAAATATACATATAATTCATTAGTATATCTTCTGATTAATTCTATTTTATTATACTTAATTTTGATCCTCAAAAAGTGTAGTGTAAGATACGTAAAACAGTTTCAAAAACTGTATTTTGTATATATTTAAAAATATGACATTAGCATTTGTTACATATATATATATAAAAATGTTACGCTTTTAATAATAATTTTACATTAATCTTAGCAAGTTTGAAATATTTTATGTACACGTGAAAAAATACCAACTGTTTCATATGTTACTTATGTATAGCGTGTTATACAAGATTATTTTAAGTGACTGTCAAACATTCCAATTTATTATGGATTTCCTAATAACTCTGGAATTTATCTAAACATTATTTCATTAAACACAATTAATTAAAGAAATTAAAATATAAAATACTACTATTTTAAAATTAAAAAGTCATCTATACAGTAACATATTACTCTTTATGCAAGGGACATCTTATTTAATATTTAAATTGTAAAGATAAATATCTGCCAGGCATTGACATTTAAATAGGACAATTTCCATTCTGTGCGTATTTATATTAAAACTTATGTTTAAAAACAATAGATTATTGAACAAATTTATACATGCATTTCTCAAATATATTTTACAATGACTTACTTGCCCTTTATCAAATGAAACAAAATATTATGTACGAGATAAATTTTAACAATTAACAATTAACTACCTTCGTGATAGTAAAAAAACATTATTTTACTAATTTTGCTCTTTGACAATCAATAATTAATATACATACGAGGGTAGGTTGAAAAGTAATGCACACATGCTTGTAGACACAAACGAAATGACCTCCAAAAGCGCGCTAGGCGCGTGTTGAGTAACGGCCCCCCTCTATACGCATGCGCAGTTTGAAGGCCTTGCGTTCATCCATTATATTTTGAGCAGCGGAAGTATAGAAACGTGTTATCGAATTTTTAACTGCTGAAAAAGTGACTCCTACTGAGATTCATCGTCGTTTAAAAACTGTTTATGGTAACGATGCTGTTGATAGAACTATTGTAAATCGATGGGTAATAAAATTTCGTGCTTGCAAGCCTGGAAAAGCCACAATTGTTGATAAAACACGCAGCGGACGTCTGAAGAGGCTCTGCGAAACCTAAAGTTTAAACTGATTCCACACCCTCCTTACTCTCCCACTCTTGCGCCTTGCGATTTTTATTTTTTTCCTCTACTCAAAGAGAGACCTTAAGGGTAATCATTATACCTCGGACGATGAGGTGAAAGCAGCTATCAAGTCCTGGATCCGAGAAAAGTCGGAAGAATTTTTCAATGACGGAATGAAAAAAACTTGTTACACGTTGGGAGAAATGTGTTAGCCTTAACGGTAACTATGTTGAATAATAAATATATGATTTTGAAGTTTAAGAATTGTACTTTAATGTACTTTTTACATGATTTTACTATTTCTTTTTGCTCTACAAGCATGTGTGCATTACTTTTCAGCCTACCCTCGTATTAGTCCCTCAATTTTGTAAGACATCATTACAAATATTTATGATGTAAAGATAAAAAATATTGTTTTGTTAGAAAATTGAGAGAAACTATTATTTTTGTTGTACTTTTTCATACTCGAAAAACAAACTTTTTATTTTTTCAATTTGATTTAAAAACCGGTAAAAAATATCGTTTTCTTGAAGTTTTACAAGGCAATGTGTACTTGCACACAATTCAGTCTTTTCGTGAATACAATTTTATAATATGTATCTTTCGTCATTCAATGTATCTAAGGAAATATGATTCGAATGCTGAACCTTAAATTTTTAATTTTTTCCTTATAAATCAATACCATTGCAAAAATATTTATCGGATATAAAGAGTAAGACTTACTGTTACAACTTGCAGTAGAGAATATATCAGAATACTATAATTTGTGATATAGTACAATGTGTAAAATTAATACGATTGTGGAATAGTACATGGTACTCTGTTTACATAATTTACTGGAAATTGTCCTTTTCGACCATCGTACTCACCGTATAGCCAATCCTGTGATATCCTTGATAGAACCGTAATTTTTGCACCTTCCTGTAATTCAAATAAATAAAAAAAAATGAGTACAGTTGTGTCTTGAAATTTGACCGACGTTCAGGATCAAAACTGGCCGAAGTTGAAGGGAAGTAAATCTTTTAAGAAATCTCGGGTGTTTTTTTTTCAAACAGCGCGAATAAGATAGAGATGTATAACATGACACATCGATATCTTACAATAGATTTAAAAATCAATATACTTAACCGGGACAAGCATAAAGCCAATTCCAAGAACTGGTGAGGATAACAACAGGCCAATGTTTAAGGCATCACTGTATCAAATTTTACGAAAACAAAGTACATGGTACAGTAACTTACACTGAATGTTAAATCTTCCGGTGTTTCACCTTTAAACGAGTAAATCGCAGTAACAACATTGTCTGGTATACCAGGCAGTGGTACTTTGATATCAATGAAATTAATAGGAAATATTCCTTGTTGATTTCCTATTCTACCCTCCATCCAGTCATCATTGACCTTTTTTATTAAATATATAATATCACCTTCTTTGAAAGGCAAATCATCCGTATGCGTTACTGAGAAGTCGTAAAGCGCAATTCCATAAGGTTTTTTGTTATTGATCTGTAAATAGAAAATGAGAATATAACAAATATTCTGATATAGGTTGAAGTGTAATTACTTACCGGAAGCTCATCACTGTTTACTTCTCTTAAATACTCTGATGGTGGCGCAGGTGGCGGTATTGTAGGCATTGGTGGAAAAGGACTATCTTTAAAATCGTTTGGCCATGAATGTGTTAAATCTAATGTCATTGACTTAGTAAAAGGCACTGCTGTTTTACTTAAACCATTGAACTCTGTTTCTGTACAATTTATTTTCTGTTCTATTTTCTTTTGTAGAATTTTTGGTGCTGCTGGTTTAGGTGGTTTTGCGCGAATAATAGTTGGCATTGAATGAGTGGGTTTTGAACATGCTTGATTGGGAGGCACTTGAATATCAAAATGATTGTTTGCATTAAAAGCAAAAAAATTTGCATCTCCCACATGTTTTACAGATTGTAATGCATTATGATTATTAGTAACTTCTAATGGTCCAAATGGATCTGGCATTGGATTAACTTGCCAAGGATCATTTTGTTGTACTTTTTTAGTGGATATTCCAAAAAAGTCAAAATCGTCTTCAAAGGCACTCTCTGTTTGAGATGTATTCCCACTGCTTGTGAACACAGATGGATTTGAATTACCGTCACTGCCAAAACTATCAACGCTAACACCATCACTACTCGATCGAGTTGTGAATGTCGGAGAGCCCGGTGGACTGAGATCTATCAAACAAACTGATCCATTTGTGTTTTCTGATTGCAGTATTGTATTTTGTATTTGACTATTTAATTGCGTTGTACTTGAATATTCACTTCTTTTTCTTCCAAAAAGATTAGACAAAAGTTCTGTTGGCCTTGCCTATATAAATGTCACATAAATAAAGTTATGTAACATGTACAAATTAAAAAATTCCAATATAAAGATACACAAATTAGCATAAAATAATTCAAATGATATTTACGTACTGATTTCTTTAATTTTTCTTTCTGCGCCTGTGCATAATTCTGATTAAACTTTGGTGGTGGTGGTCGAGGAGGTGGTTTCTTCTTTTGAATAGGCTGTTGCGTTAACGTAGATCCAAAAACATCGTTTCTACAAACATTTTAAAAAAAGATACTATAAGTACTGTTTGTAGTTAAAGGGTTAAATAAAATTAATAATTCATTGCAGACTTCCTCTCGAATTCTATAGCAAAATGTATACAGAGTATGCATGTGTTTATATATAGAAACATTCACTATACACATAATAAAATGAGGAAAAATGAAATTATATTTATAAAAACGTATCAAACCTACATGTTGTTCCAAAGAGAGTTTCTTTGTACTGTTGAATTAACAGGTGGACGAGGAGCCGCGCGTGTAGGAATTCGCATTTCTGAAAGAAGATACAATACAGAATGATAGTTGAAAAGTAATTTTTTTCAAGATAAGTTATCACAACGTGCAATGCACAGTCAGACACTGATCGCACAAATTCTTTCCTATCCATTCATATACACATTGCGAATGCAAATGCGTAGGAACAGATGCAAGCCGAGAACTGCGAAAATAATAATCGTATATTTAGTAATAAAGTATTACGCCACGATTATACGCCCACATCAAATGTCAGATATGTTTTGACACGATATGAATTTACAGGCGCGGCGATAACAAAGAAAAACTTAACGAATCGCAATAGACTTGGTTTTGACGTACAAACCAAAAGTGTGACGTAGTAATAAAATTCGGTTGTAATGTCGAACACATGCGAAGCGAATTATGACATTTGAATCAAAATTACGTCAAATCGATTAATTTTGTTTGAATGATGGTTATGAACACTGACAGGTTTGTACATACCACTCACCTGTTCTCACGTTTGCAGCCATTTTTCGTTCGATTCGGTTGCGAGCATATCCTATATTACGGCGGGCTGGTTTTAAAATAAGTCAATCAGATGGCGATTAATTAGTAAAGAGGAATCAGTGACTAATGTTCACGTTGGTAAAAATTTTCTTTAAACGTATAATTATTGAAAATGAGAAATATCAATTGTTTCTTAACATCTTATTTCAATGTTTTCCAAATTACTTCATTTGTTAAAGAAAGGGAGTATATAATTGCATCAGCAATGTTTAACTTTTACAATTGCGAAAGAACGTGGTCTTCTTACTGGTTTTGTAATTGGCAAACATATGGTTTATCAATTAAATACTAGTAGATTTCAAAGATTACGTTAATTTTATGGAATCATTCAATTATAATAAATTGGGCCATTTGCACAATATTTTACAAGTTAATAATATTAATAGATTTATATGTAAAATCACTAATATAACTAGCTTATAGAAGATTGTGCAAGAGATCCTAGATCATATATTAGAAATTTACAAAATTAAAAAAATAGTTCGTTACTAAAACTTGAGAAATTCTAGGTATATTAATGTTATCATAGTGGCTACACTGCAACCTCTGATCTATTAATTGGTAGGTGCCATATGTACTTATGTGGTAGTGTACCTACATATAGTATATGTAGAAACTCCTAGATTACAGCGACATCTGATGATCACTGTCAATTTGTGAATTATGAATTTTATAACATTACGTGCAATTTTTACTTTACTTCTTTCGATAACTTTTAACTTTTTCATTATTTGCATTTTTTATAATTGAAAATGTTATTCTGTAACTATCTAGTAATAAAGACTAAACTTTTCAAAACTTTTAACGATTGTTTTTTCTTCGTGTAGGAATAGGAATTTAAAATATGATGAAGTGTAGCCAGTTAGGCAACGATATATATCGTGAACGCCACTTTATTTGTCTATGTACAGAACATTTTATTAATGTTTCTAATTAACGATTTAGTAGGACTTAGTGGACTGAATTTATATACATTGTAGCGTCAGTGAACGCTCTTACCATTGTACCCTGACTCAAATGATACGAGGAATCGTGTACTGAAACGACCGCATTTTCAGTGCACACAGAATCGCATTAGAAAATATAAAAGAAAAAAGTCTCTTACACTCATATTCAACACATGCATTCGATCATCTTGCATTTAACAACCTTACTTTTGCAGAGTTACAAAATAATTTGTATAGATATCAAATACAAAAACACTTGGTACTTTCTTCAAATCAAATCATCGGCGAAGATCAGGGATTCAATCGTTCAAGGGGGTAAATTAATTTACCATCGATATTGACTTTTGATAATCTCGTAACGTTATAAGATCGTTCAAAATAGAAATCACACAAAATCAAAATATAATCAATCGTAATAATTTGCTAGTTGAAAACTGTTATAATTTACGTGTAAAAAGTTCGGAAAAGTCTACTTAAAATTGATATGCAGCATAACGGACAATAACAAATAGGTGTCTCATGCCTTATATCGTATGAATACAATTTTTGCAACAGTTCAAGAAGCGTAGTGTAACTATTATTTTTCACGAAATAATTGGTAAAAACGTTTTCTTTTTTTCGCTTATCGTTTATAACGAATTAATTTTATATTATTGACATTTACTTCATTTTTCTTAATAAGGCCATATCCGACATTCCAACGAGTTCAATACGTGGGAGTCCAAACACAAAAACATACAAGCTTGCTATAAATAATTTTTTATAAAAATAAAAAGAAAAACATTATCTGAGAAACACATTAAGCCAATAATGACAACGTTTTAACATCGAATTTCCTTCAAGTGCGTATAAACGTAAGAAATAAAATAAAATGATTTTTTTTTCTCATATTTTATTAAATAGTAGTTTCTGAAGGTAAATTATCAGCTCGTAGGTTTCTGCTAGCAAAGATTTCAAGCAACGATCATTTCCCATTAGACCTTCTTCAATGTTTTCCAACGAAATCTACTCTTATCCTAGGCCGCTTTTCTTTGTCGCGACTACGAAACGAAAATAAGATTCGGGACCAAACGATCCCTCGATGCAACAGCTAACATTTAACCCTTTATTTGGTATCCTTTCGATACATAAACATGACTTTTACGCACAACCTGTGCACGAAAGCATAAACGAGAGTCTCTATCCGATACATGTTACTATATAACATCACATGCGAAGGAACAACATCGCGTTGTTTTAAACGCCAATATACGCAGGATATTTTGTAATTTGTAGTACAAACAGAAAGGTGATTGTTCGCAAAAAGTAATTCGAACATGAGAAGTAAAACTTTTTGTACATATGTACATATCTGTCGAATCATCGTCGAAAGCGAATGTTTTTAAAAATGGCGTTTCGAACCAGAGGCGGATCCAGAGGGAAGCGCCCTCCCTCCCCAAGAGCTATAAAATCTTTAAAAAATATGTTTGTTATTCATTTTACATTACATTCTATAAACGTTCTTGAGTATCCATATTTATAAATAAATAATTAATGCGACGAACTTGATTATTTAGCCCACTATCAGGAAAAAGTATTAATAAATAAGATACAAACTTTAAATCGTACAAAGAAAAGGCTCAAAAATATACTTTTACATAATTCGTAGCTCTTAAGGAGAGCTTCTGGATCCACACATCTCGTACAAAAACATTTCCTTTCGCATTTAAGATTTGTTTTTCGAACGAACGATAATCCATCACTCGTTCCCTTTCTATTTGTATCACGAACTACGGATAGTGATGGGACTGATACGATACATATTAATGATATTCAAACAATTCGATATCGAAGTGATTAATAGGACGTATCGAAATTTTGGGTAATTGGTATCAACTTTTGTTAACAATACTTTTATAGTAAATACTTGACAAGAAACAAAATTATGCTAAAATAATTCATTCGTATATTTTGAATAAAATAGTTCGTATCGCGTCCAACATTCGTAATTCATGCTTATCACCGAATACTAGAAATACATTTGTAAAAGAAAAATTATTTAATTATACATGAACAATAAACTTGAAATTGTATCTGTTTGCAACTGCTCTTTCTGTGTCGATTAGACTTTTTATTTTCGCTACATTTATAATGGACTGTTAAGTATTTGTTCCATAAGCAGCGGTATTGAAAACTGATACCAAATACGTACTATGTGAAATTGATACGTATCGATACTTTAGTATAAATATCAACACTGTTTGATACTTAACTATGGATGGTACTGATACGGTATAAGTTCCATCACCAACCACGGGAGATCCTGGTACTACAAAGAGGCATAAAGAATGCCCATGTTTTCGATTGGAGAAAAAATTGCTTTTTTCGTCTATAAATTGCATTTTTACCAAAGTGATACGATTGATTAATCATTATAGTTTACGCGACATGAAATTCCGACTAATAGCGTTATAATCTTATAAAAAAAATTCTCACTGAATCTGAATTCTATATTCAGGGGCATTCTTCGACTCTCCAATATACATACACGTGAATACAATTTTGGGACTTCCTCCCGGTACCTAGTGATGGGACTGAAACGCGTTTTCGACACTCATGACATTAGAAATTGATTCTCCTTATCAGTCCATTTAATGGAATGATTACGAATGGTTTGTGACTTATCGAGACATGCAATTCCTGCAACCATACGTATCAATTACATCAAGTTCGATTCTTGAATAATGATCACTTCGAAGTTATTCTAATAATAACCAACTGCGATACTACATCAGTTACATCCTTGTCTCGTCTAAGTCTCAATGGCACTCGATGTTTTAACTGCATCAATACTACAAAAAATATCAACAAGTACGTCTTACCAATAACAATGACTACTACTTATTTTGATACCAGTTTGATATACGTCGATATTATGTTTGATAATCGATATGTATCGATATTAACCCTCGATCGACCAATGCCAGGTCGTTTATGACCCGGTTTCTAATATGCGTTCGTGAAAAGGTTTTATCAATTCTCCCCTTTGTGTTGGCCATGAAAAATGATTCTTACGATTGCTTGCAAGGAGAGGTTCCAAAGTAAAATTAAACAAACGACCCGTTTAAGGTACTTTCCCTGCAGATGTGTAATGCGTTGCTAGATGATTGGTTGGGCGAAAGTTAATGAATACGTTATTGGATTGGTCCCATCACTACCAGTACTCCGGTTATTGTAAAGAGAAATATAAGCCATGTTACAAATCGAGCATCGGTTCCTGACGTCTTTCGGCCAAATAGAGGATTAAGACGGAAAGCTGGCTTCAGCGCGCGCGGAATATACGTTCTTCTCCTGGAAGAATCAGTCTTGAGGATTGTTAGGTAGCTCTGGTACGATTTGATCCTGAGACGAGGATCTGCTAGACGCCATACAGACTCGAAGGGGCTTCGACAGCCACGGGTGTCTCGGCACGTCCTCGGCGTATGGTCTTTCGGACGGTTCTTTTCTCAGCAGCGAGCGTATCAGGCATCGTGCGCGCGGGCTGAGACCCTCCGGAACCGCGAATTGGCCGCGCGAGATTTTGGCAAACAGGGACGCGTGTTCGGCGTCATTGAACGGATAACGTCCGACCAGCATCGTGTAGAGCAGAACGCCAAGGGACCAGATGTCCGCTGCCTTGCCGGAATAGGCGCGTCCTGAGCGTAGCACTTCCGGGGCCACGTACGCCGGACAGCCCCTACGATCGGTCAATTTGTCGTCATCGTCCTCCACGATCACGGCGTCCTCGAGGCTCTCCAAACGAAGCCGTGTCCTGAAAGCAGACAGCATCGGAACGTTAGCTCAATTTTAGATTTAAGGGGGGTGTCTCATGCGAGACCTCAAAAAAATCAATTCTTTTTTTATTTCATTTTTTGAAAGTATATATATTTATGTCAGTATATAATCTATTGTTAAATTTTGAGAGATAAATGTCAAGTACTAGACTAGATTAGATATTCTTAAAAATAACGGACAATCGGTTCTGATCAGGGAGCGTAAAGGTTTTGAAAATAGCTATTTCAAACTGTTATATAAAAGTTCTGATTAAACGACTTGAGAATTGAAATGTTATTATATAACAGTTATGAATAGAGAGGAGGGTTCTAGTTTATATTTGGTTATGGTTACGGCTCTACAGAATCGTTATTGTATCAGTTCTACATATATCGATTTTCAAGCAGTTCTACGGAACGTGACACGTAACGGTCGCCATCTTGATTTTTTAAAAACGTGACACGTGACACGTAACGGTCGCCATTCGACGGTCAGTTATTCCTGATGAAAAAACAAATTGAACAACCTAGTACACTCTGACCTTCGGATAACCTTGATTTCAGGAATTTAGGTTTAATCAATAAAAATATTAACCGTGAAAAATTATTTTATTTCAAGCAATTTACACATTGAAAATGGTGATCTTCGATAGAAAAAATCAATATATAAGTAACACTCATCGTGAAGTCTAGTAGTATATTAAAATCAACTCATTTTCACATGTGCGAGGTATTCGTAAAACAAATCTGTTCTTTTTTGTGATCACTGCATGTACGAACAAATTTAAACAAAATTAAATAGTTTAAAAGTTTAGGTTATTTAGGTTAGTTTAAGTTATTAGTCTAAAACATTTGAAAAATGACTTTCAATTAAATCGTACGTAAAGAGGTTAAGAAGGCAAGGAGAAATCGATTTCATAAAACTTTCTTTAATCATCGTCTTTGTCAGCAAAATAATTTATAATCGAGTCGCTGTACGAAACACCGAAAGAAAAAGGAAGACGCTGGGACTGTGCAACCTTTTGCGTGCACGCCCGAAGGCGAGGTATTTCAACTTAGTAAGAGGACATCGCGATTGAGTCATCGCGGTGTGTAAACCGTCGACGAGGCATCGTCGGATACCGTGGAACAGGGCATAACGAAAGGATTGGTGAAAGAAAGGAGAGTGCCGGCCGGCAGTTGATCAACCTGCAACGCGGAAGTCGCAGAGCACGTGTACGTAACATTCTCGGCTCTTGGGTAACATCGAGTTATCCACGATGTTCTTTCTCACACCGGTTACGATATCCGATCGATACACAATGTTCGTCAAGATCTTATTTGTTTTTACTTCATAATTTGTATTCCCCAAATAGACGCGATCTATATCTCAAAATTGCGTCAACTAACTCCTTCCAACAAGAAATAAGAGCGATAGAACTTATAACAGTCATAGCCGCCATATTGGTTATTTACTTACGAGTCACGTGACACTTGTATTCAGTAGCACATTACAAGTCATCGTGGAGAGATATAGAATTACTCAATGCGTTAAAATTATTAAATACTTGTTCAAAGTTTATTGTCAACAAAACTCACAATTCGTCGTTTAATGCGTCAACGTAGTGCAAAAATATGTATAATTTATCGTTTTAGTTTGTTATAAAAATATGTAATAAACGAGGTATGCATAAAAATTCTTTGCAAGAAATAAATGATATCGATGGCAGTAATAAACAATATTAATTTAACATTTGTAATTAATGTGTATAATTAATTTTTATTTTGTTTCTCTCGTTTAATAATATGTTGCATTGAACGTATCGATAATATTAAGTCGCGAGATGAAGAAACTTTGAAATCAAATTATTGCCAACAGTAACGTTCTTAGAATATATTTAATACAGACTGTCGAGAATGCGCGTACGTAATATTCTCGGGTCTTGAGTAATTGTAAGCTCTCCACGATGTTCGTTCTCATATCGCTTGAGACACTTGGTCGATATGTAATGGCGTAATCGTTCGGGAAGTGCACACGTGTGGAGAGAAGGAAATTTAATATCACGAAACGAAAAACAGGAACAAATTATGCGCAGATTACTTTTCAGGCGATGAAATGTACCAATGAATATTTCTATTAATTAAACCTAATAATCAAAGTGCTATTTCTTAAGAAAGAAAATTATTTAAATATACTTCCTCTCTAAACCATCCTATTGGCAAAACATAATTTGTATACAGCACCGGGCTTATGAAAATTTTGCAGTGCAAATATTCTTTGAATTTATAATAGCTAATGGCATGGCTACAAGAATCTTCGAAAATTGCATTTCGACTATTGTGCGTCGATGCTCTCAAAATGAACAACGATTATAACGTTGGTCTTGATCGATGTAAACAAATGAAAGTAGAAAAATCATTTGGTGTCATTCTTTTTTCAAAATACGTGAAAATGAGACTGTTATGCAACGCACTTTGGAAAGTAGTTGAATTCCAAGTGGACCTGCTGAAACGAAATATAAAAAAGGTCTCTGATTGCAAAGGGTTGGTGACGTAGAATTCTACGATTGCCTTGTATTTTCCATAGAGACTTCCTCCTTCGGTTTCGTTGATTCACCGATCCGAGGAGAAGAGAAAAGGAAGAGAGAGCCTCGCTGCCACACGATCTTGAAAATCCGAGCGAGTGTCAACGGCCTCGAGTTATCGTTTCCGAGAAGGAACCTGGTTTTGCCCGCTTCGACGCCACGCTCTCCGCTTCGGATGCACGAGACGAGCCGAGGATAGCCGCCGGCGCAGCTTTCTTCGCAAACTTTCACTCGTAAGCAAACGACTCCTACGACAGCTAGTGAGTTCAAGAACCCCGACGGTAAATTCTAGCGCGGTGATTTCCTCGAGAGACTCGTATATTCGAGAGCGTGATTGAGAAACGACCGTATCGTTCGTTATTATTCTATCCCGTTTTCCTGCTTTCCTGATTGGCCCTTCCCCCTTTCTTTCCTTTCAAGAAGAAATCACGAACAATCCAAATTTCATTCTACTATTTATTTTTTCAGTACATTTTCTATACTATAAATATTTACCAAATACCACACATCAAATTCCCAATTAAATAATAATAATTATTAAATATATTACTATTTAATAATATATTAACAGGAGTGGAAATATTGTTCTTGCACACGGGGGGCTAACAATGCGTATACGGTACTGGGCAATCTTCTGGAAAAGTTTGAATCATTTTCGATAATCGTAGAATATAATGTCCTAGGGCTCTCTGTGGAGTTAACTCATTTCCTGATAGTTTGTTGCTCGAATCATTCTTGCGAAACACCATTCAGTTTTACGACGAACAATTTCATTGCATCAACGTCTAATAGATTTAAATAGATTTAAATTCGGTGAATATAGCCGCACCGAGCAGACGCGAACTTAAAGGACTTCCGGCCGAAGGAAATTATTCCTCCTGGCGTGGACAATGTATACGTCCCTTTGTATTATCAGGTAGTTTACCGAGATACTTGAACTCCGTAAAAAGGCACATCCGGGAAATCGTTGATTCGATCAATCGATCGATACGTCGGTCGGAAGAACGGAAAGAGGTATAACAAAAGCGGTAGAGAACTTTAATGGAAATGAATTCTGGCCTAGTGTTATCGACTCATCGATTGGTCCAGGGTCGAGGAACAGAGGACCTCGAGTGTCAAGAACCTTGATGTCAATGAATTCTATCGTGTCCTGAGCCAGAATTAGACGCGACGGTGCGCGACTCGTTGTCAGTGCAGAAGCACGCCGAAAGCTTTGTTAAGAGACAAAGATCTCCGCTTATAAAGATATTGCCACGTATCTGCTGGCGTCATCGTGCAAGTAGATGGTAACAGCCACTGACGAAACGTTATATACTGGGTTTGCAAGGAGACATGCACATCTATGACGTTCACTTTTCAATGGGCTTTTGTACGGTAACAATACTCGAAATAAAAACTTCATTCTTTTTTTAAGCGAAACTCTATAATTTTAATTAGGTTATTCGATGTAGTTTTCTAACTTCGACAAAAAAGTATTAAGAAACTTGTGCCTTAAATTTAATAGTTCAAGAGTTATAACGCTTTAATGTTTACTAAACTATTTTATTGTACTTTACAGATAAATGTCTATTCAAAAATCAGCGTGTCACATTCGATAATGTCTCCTCGTTATACTCGACGGGTTACACATTTGGTCCCGTGTGTGGATTGCGACTGCAACGGCAATAATAAACGCGGGCCAAATGGAACAAGGAAAATGCAATTTGCTATTCGACAAAATGAAGCAAGATGGCAATTTCGATCAAAATCAGAGGTTTCAAATTTGCCTAAATCGTGATTGATACACGGGTAAGAAAGATGGATGGATATATACATATAGAATTTTTTGTTATATATTGTATAATAATAAAAAAGCTGACGCAAATCCATGCAAGTGCCCACAAGGATATTTGCATAAGCGCGATTGCCGCAAGACAGAAGGATAGTTACGTATCGCATTGCGCGCAGCAATCGTTGTAATCATATTTGTAACGAACGATTGATACGAATCCACCGCATGAAATTTCAACTACCGTTTCCGGAGACGACTACTCATTCTGCCGTAAGCGTTTACTTTGACAACCAAAACTGGTCTTTCCGAATAATTAAACCTTGTTCGTCATCGTTAGTTCGACAGTCGGTCTTTTCTTTTGCGATTTACCAACAATACCAGTTGACGATTTGACGATGCAAAGTTTTTGAAAATATTCTGCACTTCGTCGCCTGTCGCAGCCGCAGCAGCAGCAGCCACGGGGTCAATGAAAATACGCCGCATGCTCTAACGCAATAGCAGGGAGAGACGTCTGGACTCGAGTTCTGGGAGGTGGAACGAACCACGCGTTTCCTAATTATACCAGCATTTCAAAATCTCCCCAGCCGATGAACCAATATGCTTTTCTGGCTTGCAACATTCCCTGTCTCCCCTCTGCCTCCTCCCCTATATCTCGGTGATCTTTCCTTCTCGCTTCTCGTTATTCTACGCGCGGGAGCAGTTCACCGAGCGGCAGGAATGCGAGCGCAAGGCGCGATTGGCCAACACCGACCGACCGACCGACACATGCGCGCGCACACACGCTTGCAAATTTCTCGGTCTCTCGTGTTCGTTCTCCCGGCTTTTATCGCGTCACCGTCGCGCTACACACGACACAGCGCCGCCGCACGCAAGCACGCCGCGATCTTTTGCACGTTTACTTTCTTGGTTGCTCGGTTGCCTGCTTCGTTGCCCTCGAGCCCGAACACACAACACACCGGAGGAGCTCTTGTTGCTGCCACGGACACACGTAGGTGCGTCGTGTATCGCGCGAATAAGTCACGTTCGGCCGCGAACACGCCTAAGCGAATACTTCGACGTGGCGTGGCTTGGGGGGGGGGGGGGGGGGGGGCGGTCCGTTCGTTCCATGAATTCATTTTCAATAACGTTATCTTGGTCAAGACGCGACATCTTCCGGCGAAGATTGCGAGTTGCAAGACGCACAATCGGACGCCAGGAAGTTTTAGGTTAGATTCGCGTAGGCAGAAGTTTGAGATAACAATAATGCACGATCGAATTTCATAAAATTCTCGTTTCGTGCATTGCCTGATAAAGGAAGAGAATGGTTATAAAGGAGGGAAGCGAAATTAGTATGTCAAACGGCGACGATCGAGACTCGGCGCTTCGATGCGGAGATCGAAAAAGTTCCGAGAATAACTATTATGCGACAGTTTTGATCGAAACGGTTCAACGGAACCTTTATTTTCTATAACTGTTATGAAGAATTGAAACAAGACCTGTATAATATAGAATTAAATTTTTAACTTGTATTACCCTATAAGCGTGTTTTAAATTTCATTCGAGTCGTTCTAGATATTTTCTCGTGATGTAGCAATAGACAGAATTGTGTTTTATCGTTACAGATAGGTATTACTTGATGGTATGCACATTGTTTGTCACCGTTTCTTCTTGCAATACGTTTCTAGAAAATCTTGACAGTCGGTTGCTCGACGGATACTGTGAGTCAGCCTTTATTCTACTTTATACGACTGTTCCCATTCTCATTTCGAGATAGCAATGATGACTTTGTTACAACACTTTGTACGATTAGTAATGCGAAACAGGATGGTCTGTGACTAACTGTATTAGCAGCTCCAATCATCTTGTAATGTACGTTGGCGATTTTCTCGACAATATATTTTTTTATTTTTGATGTTTGACTAATTTTGTTAATTGTTATTGTTAACTTGAAAAAAGTAAAAGAACTGTAAGATGCTGGGTTCGTATCAATTTTGTTTTCCAAATTATAGTTTCTGATGAAAGGAATAAGAAAATCTTATGAATATTTTCTGTAGGATTACTTGACAGTGGAACATTCTGTATATGGAAGAG
Source organism: Colletes latitarsis (assembly GCF_051014445.1). Taxonomy (NCBI): domain Eukaryota; kingdom Metazoa; phylum Arthropoda; class Insecta; order Hymenoptera; family Colletidae; genus Colletes; species Colletes latitarsis. The sequence goes on along the minus strand of NC_135139.1, from coordinate 8,517,330 downwards.
TACGCGGAGGCGCTAATGTATAAATAACCAAACCGGAAGTTAACGTAAATTATAAGAAATACGCGCCAAGAGTTACATGAAGCTATCGTGAATGAACGTCTGAATGAAATACGGAAAAGATTTCAGGAAATTGTATAAAAAAGGTGGTACTGACGCTGATACTTGTTGCGATACAAGTAATGGATTTAAGCTATGCAAGTAATGACACTAGTGATGGATTTAAGAAAATAAAATTCGACGTTGAATCGTCACTCTATTTTCTAACATCACGAAAGCTATAGACTTAAACTCATGGCTAAACAACAATGTATCATTTCGACTTCATTGAAATTTTGAGATTACAATTCGAATACAATGTATGTATTAGTGTATTGGCATTTGTTTCGGTTACGACTCTGTATACTATCTTAGTTGGTGAGCAGAGTCTAGAGTACAAAGTTCAACATGGCGATATATATTCTGATTAAAATGTATCATGACAAAAATTTTTGGGAAGAATTCATCGACATTTATACATTACACCCATGCTCGTGGAATAACAAAATATCTGCGTACTCAAACAAAAATATACGGAATAGTTTCCCAACACTTTGTGACAAGTTTTTGAAATGCATATTTTTGTTCTGATATAAAGAGATACGAAATATGTTTTGAAAATCAACAGAACTTTGATTGCGATCAGAAAAATTATTGCTCCATTAACTCTAATCCTAGAGATTAGATTAATTAACTTAATAAACACAATAGGAACATAAGCAAAGCTTCTATTTCAGTGGTTCTTAAATAAAACAAATACTAAAAACTTTGAGGTACAAGCTCGCAGACCTCCAGAAATCAATCTGCAGCCCCCTTGGAATCCACGGACTACAAGTTAAGAATCACTATTCTATTTGATATGTAATGGTAACAACAAACATTCGAACTGATAATTGCGATAAATGATCGGAGTAAAATAAAAACAGAAAATAGAACGGAATTCATCGAACGTAGGAGGGTTACATTGTGCTCTGTTGAGTGAAGGGGAAGTTAATTTATGTAGGTGTGGAAGCACTTCTTTTCCAAGATATCTCTCGTACTTGATGGTGTAAAAGAATTACAAGCGAATATGGAAATGAAACGAATACGAACTGGTTTTCCATGGCTCTGTAACACGAGTTCTCTCGCTTGCTCGAAGAATGCCACAAACGATACGTGGGCGTATCGCATCATTAACAGCCACGTCAAATTAGCAGCTACTTTGTCACTTTAGTATCTACTACTTTGTATACGCTAGACTATGGTCGCGTCCCTTAAATTGATACCCTGTTGCGTAACTTATCGGAAAATGCAAATACACGTTGTAATCGATCTCCATTCGTTTTCTTTAAAGTTAAAAATCATCATATTTGCGCGACAACATTCTGCTTTGCGGCAACTTTACGAACGAACGATGCAAATATATTCATTCTTAATCACCAATGTTTAATTGAAATTGTAAATATATTTTTTTTTAAATAATCGATGAACTGAATAAAATTACGCTTTAATGGATATAGCGAATATTAGAGATAATAATCAACCTTATGTACACTTATTACCTTATTTTTATCGTAAATTCATTTACTTTATTCGATGACATTTCTGACGTAACATTTGTTTAATTTCTATAAAGACTTCCTATCCAACATCATAGAATTGTTAAGATAAATCATTGCCTGTCTAATAAAAATATCTTGCTATTTCCTAATATTTCTAACTAGCCCTGCCGTAAGTTGTGTTCTAAGTGTGTGAGATAAATTCGAACCAATATAACCATAACTGTTTTCAACCACTGGAAATTACAAGATTTCTTAACTAAACTGTTGATATAGGAGAGAAGCGTAAGATACTGATAGAAGTGCTTTGCTAAGGTGGAGTTGAAATCCAAAATTCTCTAACAATATCCTTTTTAAGAAACGAATTGTCCAAACACCTGGAAACGCTCAAGAACTCTTTTAACAATTACTTTAATCCGTATGATGTTTAAATTGAATGTGGATCCACAACCCTTTCCTATTTAATACAAATTCAATAAAAGATGCATAAATTCGTTGACCACAAAACCAAAAATGTATTAGAATTGAAACTAGAATACTTTTGAAGGATTCTAATGTTTCTTGTAAGCTTATAAAAAAAGAGATTAAGAATACTGGCGTACATAAAGTACGCAAACCATCGTTTTTTAAATACTGTGTGAAATAAAATAAAATAATTAAGTTATATAACAGTAAATTCAAATATACTCTTTGCCAGTATATTTTTGTTTCTCGCTGTATGTGCGAAACGAATAGCTCGAAAGAATGTGTCGACAAGAGGATGGGTACTAATTTTGTAAGCGTATATGATAGTTAATACTAATGTTGCTTATTTGTTTACAATAGCCCAATATTTGTAACAGAACTTACGGCAGATTTGGGCAGTTTCTTCGAGCGTGATGATTTACTCTCTTCTTACCTTGCTTCGTCGGCGAAGACGAATTTCCTGAGCTTCAGGTCTCTAAGCACGACTCCGTACTCGTGGCACGTAGCCACGGCCCTGGCCGCCTGCCGGAAGAGCCGCCTCGCCTCCGGTTCCCGCAATCTCCTGCGCGCCCTTACGTAGGCGTGCAGGTCACCGTGGTGGCCCTCCAGCAGGAGATATCGTCGACCTCCAGGTGCTTCCACCACGCCTGCCACGCCGCTTGCCGCTCCGGTACCTTCTAATCGAAGGTGTGCTTGTAGTAGTGCTTCGCAACCTTTGTCGCCCACGGTCAACGCCTGAAATTTTAAAAAACCGTTGCGTCACTACGCTGCTCGTACGGCAAAACCAATAACTGGCTTAGCTCTCTGCGACACAGGATTTCAGACAACAAAATAGACCCATGTTGCATAGAAACTTTATTGCGTTTTAAATTAACACTAGATTTACGGAAACCGTCAATTTGACGGATATCAGATTCCATATTTAAAATTACAGAGCGCGTAAATATTACTTTTTAACAACTTATGTTGAACTTGTTTGATGCAATGACATGAATACATATTCTAATTAAAAGAAAAATCGTATTTTGAGGTAAACGGCAACATGAAAGGTATCAATAAATATACGTGCGATCAATGCCCGTAAATCTAGTGTTAAACAAAATTGTGGTATATTTGTATTAATAAAGGTATCACATAATATAAACACACAAAAAAATAGTAATAGTTTACTTAAATTAGTCGCAATAAACCTTCTGTTTGCAACAATTGATGAACCTGTATTGGCATGTTGAATGTTGCCAATGCAAGTGACTACATTTGTAACATTTGTTGAAGATATTACCAACTGCTTTACGTAAATAAGGCGAAGTGTAAACTTATGCGCATTAAGCTATTGCAATATTTCGAGGTGAGACTAAAAATATCCCACCATGCATTACGGTGTATTAAAAAGGTGGGACACTTTTAATTCTAGCGTGTCCTAAAGAGTTAACAGGATATTCAAGTCTAAATGTACAATTTTCAGACCTTTTTTTCTTATTTTTTTAAAAATACAACCGTGGGATCATAGTAATTGTGGCGACCTGAAGAAGCGTTAAGGATATTCGGGCCGTGTGCAACCGAAATCGGCGTGCCGGGTGCAAAAATCAATAGAAGGCACGCGTCGTGGAACACCGTTTTCGAAGGATCGAGATTGTTCCACGGCGCGTGTCGAAAGCTTTTGCACCCGGCACGAAGAAAAGTAAAGGACGATCGGGAAGAACATACAGGGTGTTCAGACACACCTGGAAAACATTTTAATGGGAGACTAGAGGTCGAAATAAGACGGAAATCGAAAATATTAATTTCTTGATTGAGGCTTCGTTAAAAAGTTACTAAAAAATTTCAAATCATTCTGAAAAAAGTATTTTTAGTTGCGGGGGTCAATTATAATCATTTTTGGTCATTAGACTTACCCCCGAAATCCTACGCACTTTCGAGAAAAAAATTCCTTACCGAAAAACTAATGTGAGGCCAGAAATGTCTGCCTGAATTTTCATGCGAATCTTTAAAACGTCATAACTTCTGAACGGATTGGATGATTTTAATGTTTAAAAAAGCAAACTACGCGTATTTTGATGGAGGATATGTACAAATCGTAAAAATATTTGAAAAGTTGGTTCTTGACCCCGCAAAATGAGAAAAACCCCATAAAAATGGTCCACTTTTCAAACAGCCATAACTCTTACAATAGGGAATATATTTCAATGAAACTTTTTTCTGAAGTAGAGCTCATGGGTACCTACAAAAAAGTATTGAACAACTTTTCTGTAGAACATTAAGCGAAATTATTCTAAATCAAAAACGAATTTTTAAGGAAAATCGACAGGGGGTAGGTGCCTAAATTTTTCGATGAAAAAGAAAAATTTCAAATCGTTCTAGAAAAACTATTTTCAGTTGCGGGGGTCAATTATAATCATTTTTGGTCATTAGACTTACCCCCGAAATCCTACGCACTTTCGAGAAAAAAATTCCTTACCGAAAATCTAATGTGAGGCCAGAAATGTCTGCCTGAATTTTCATGCGAATCTTTAAAACGTCATAACTTCTGAACGGATTGGACGATTTTAATGTTTAAAAAGGCAAACAACGCGTATTTTAGTGGAGAATATGTAGATGTTCCAAAAATATTCGAAAAGTTGATCCCGTAAAATGAGAAAAACCCCATAAAATTGGTTCAATTTTCAAACGGCCATAACTCCTACAATAGTGAATATATTTCAACGAAATTTAGCATGGAAGTAGAGCTCATTGGTACCTACAAAAAAGTATTAGACAACTTTTCCGTACAGCGTCAACTAAATTAGTTATACATGAAAAACTAATTTTTAAGAAAAATCGACAGGGGGTAGGTGCTGAAAATTAAGGCGAAATTAAAAAGTTTCAAATCATTCTGGAAAAATTATTTTCGGTTGCAGGGATCAATTACAATCATTTTTGGTCATTAGACATACCCTCGAAATCCTACCCACTTTTGAGAAAAAAATTCGAGAAGGTGTGAAATTTTTCAACAAAATTAAAAAATTTCAAATCGTTCTAGAAAAATTATTTTTGGTTGCAGGGGTCAATTACGATCGTTTTTGGTAAATACACATACCCCCGAATTCCTACCCACTTTCGAGAAAAAAATTCTTTACCGAAAATATAATTTCTGTTGCGAAATATTTCCCCGAAATTTCATGCATATGTTTAAAAAATTAGAACTTCTGGACATATTGAAGGATTTTAATGAAACAGAATTCAAACAATGAACTTATTTTAGTCTCTAGAATATCCCATTAAAATTTTTCCCAACACCCTGAATAAGGACAGAGTCCTGATCGCCCAAGTTAGTAGGACAGAAGGAGCAAGGCGATTATAGATCGTAAGTGATGCGTAAATAAAATAAAATAAATTATAGTCGCAATGGGTTATCTCAGTCATTAAGTGAACCTTGTCTCCTACGTCCTACACTACAGTAACCGTATTGTGATTCCGAACATATATTTACAGACATTTTTAATATGCATTTTTTCGAATAAAAATAATGAAAATTATACGAGCTACAGATAATCGAAGTCCCTTTAAGATACTAGCTATTCTGTTAATTTGAAAAAAGTGGAAGAAGTATTTTTGTTAGAAATATTTTTTAAAATCTCTAGTTCAGGCGATAAAAAACACGTTTGTTGAAGATTCCCTCCAAATTTGAAGTCAATCGACTTACTAAATCTTGAGATACGTATGCAAACTTCTTTAGACGAATCTGTCAGGTTTCAGTGACGAGTCCATTACTAGTATGGCCAGAAGGAAACATAATTCTCTTTCGCCTCAATTTCATTTTCAACCGTCATAAACATTCCGGGATTACTCAACTAAGTCTAACATAACTCAAGACCCCTTCGATGGGACTGCTCCACAAATTGTACTAGCTGCACCCTATGCAAATTTCTTCTGCTTGGTCTTAGAATCGAAATGGTTACCAGCCGCGGTGCAGCGTACTCGTGGAACTAGTTCTTATGCAGATCCCTTTAAGGAACACGATTCATGTAGTAGCGTCGCGCGCGACGTTCTCAATACGCGCATAATATCTGCCATTGTGCTAGATAAATGTACGTTAGCATTGACCGGTTATAATACGGATATCCGAGGCGAGCAGACAGTAACAAACACGGTGGAAATTTCAATAAGAACGTCATGATTTACTGCCGAAAGCTCATTTATTTTCTAAATATGTATTTTGTGGCGCGTTTGTTGTACAAAAGAATGGTAAGCGAGATAGCAGAAGTTGTGAAAATAAAAAAGGAGCGTTTCGTCCTGGACTTACTAGTGGACTCATCACTAAAACAATGCTAGCAGGTCGAGATATTGGATGGTCGGTCGAGCACTTGCGAGAGAGCAAGTCCTCTGGTGGTGATTATGGAAAGTGTTGCCACATATTAGTAACGTGAGAAACCCTTATGAAATAGTGCATGTAAACAAACTTGCATGTTTTCATTTTAGAAACGAAAACATTAAAATGCTGACCAAGATTAGAACAGTATATCACCTCGGTTTTGATTCATCGCGAATACAAGTATTAAAAACAGAAATACAAAATTTTATAATAGACACATAGTAATATTGCAAATAACTCTTGTATCATTCGATACATTTTTTTACGATAAAGTTGGAAAAAAAGTGTGTTTCTAGGGGTTAATCCTTTCGATAAATTCTGTCGGTGGTAACAGCGCTTAAGTATTGCAAAATATATCACCAATAATCGAGTATGCATTTATCTCGAGATAGCATGTATAATTAAAAAACAACGATCATCGATCAAAGGAATTCTTGTATTGAGAGGAAAACCCGTGCAATCGTTTCTGCGTATCATCGTTAGATGTATGCGACAGTAAATTTTAAATATAGCGAATTTTTGATCGGTTCACGAGAGCAAAGAATCGTCGGACCTTGGACACAATTCTGGAAGAAAAGGAGTAATCGCAAGGTCATGAATCTTCGCTCGATCACGATCGACGGTTCAAGGCTTTGCACAATTACATCCGGCTATGGAGTACTCGGGGAATGGTTTTTTTCAACGACAGGCTTAATTACTCTAATTAGGTACCAAACTCGAAGTTGATCGATTAAATACTACCGAACAAAGTCGAAACTCGTTTATCTCCGCTGCTCGAGGCTCACGGATAATTAATCGATTATTCCAAAGACGCGAAATTCTATCTCGTGGAAATTGTGGATAAATATAATTAGATATTTCAGAAATTCTACTTGATCGATGCCAGATTTCCAGAAACCGAGTTGACAGTCAAATTGCAAATGATCAGATAGTGGAACCGATTCCAATTCCAACTACTATAGACCAGTCGTCTAAAAAACTTAAACCTACTTGCTAAAATTTATATATCGTTTTCTTGCAGTTATCTTTAATTTTATATTAAGCTTTAAGTTGTATGCACGTCTGAGAACAATTATAATTGTCGAACGCGTTTTTTTAAAGATAGAAAAAAAGAGATCTCTTATAAAGATAAATCAGTGTGTAGAGTGCTTTCGATAATCAAAAGATTCAAGTATATCCTGGTCTATCGGTCAAGAAAATTCTACAGATTAATTTTGAGGCAATAGTGTTAATTTCGCAATCTCAACATAGTTGATTTATCAAGTTTCTGTTCATCGAGCCACGAGCAGTTGTTACTATCTCATAATGGTTAGATATTTTGTTTTTTATAATAATTATACAGGGTGTTCGGCCACCCCTGGGAAAAATTTTAATGGGGGATTCCAGAGGACAAAATAAGACGAAAATCAAGAATACCAATTTGTTGATGGAGGCTTCGTTAAAAAGTTATTAACAATTAAATTCAAAAATTTCAAATCGTTCTGGAAAAATTATTTTCGGTTGCGGGGGTCAATTACAATCATTTTTGGTCAATAGATACACCCTTGAAATGCTACCCATTTTTTAGAAAAAAATTCGAGAAGGTATGAAATTTTTCGACGGAAAAAAAAATTTCAAATCGTTTTGGAAAAATTATTCTCGATTGCGGGGGTCAATTACAATCATTTTTGGTCAATAGACATACCCCCGAAATCTTGCGTATTTTCGAGAAAAAAATTCAGTACGGGCGGAACTTTAAACGTTAATAACTTTTTAACGAAGCCTCTATCAACAAATTGGTATTCTTGATTTTCGTCTTATTTTGGCCTGTAGAATCCCCTATTTAAATTTTTCCCAGGGGTGGCTGAATACCCTGTATATGTATACAATGCTTCCATCTTGATTTACTCGCCTCTACTTAAAATTTAATTTATATCCTGGCTGAAAGTTTCTTGTGAAAACTAGTTTCTGCTACCGGAAATGCGCTGGAGCCTTCTCCAATCTATTCGGCATACAATTGCATTGTGCCAACCGGAAGTCCAAAGTAGATTTAGTACATATTTGTGGTTTGCGTGGGCAGGTCTTTTTGGAGCCAGTATACGTAACTTGACTTTACAAAACGGGTCGATAACGGAGCACACGAAATCTTGGCTACTTTTGAAACTTCGTTCGTCCGGCCGTTCATCTCGCGTGTCGAAACCTGACACGGTTTCGAAACTCGAGTCCCATTAGTTTAATAAGGGCACAGTGCGTTCTTTACGAAATCGAGCCCGGTGCTGATCGATCATTACTTTTGAAATGCTCGAACATCCATCGGTGGCGGACAAACGTTTTGTGCACAATTACTGGTAACGTTCGCCGCAAGTTATCGACATTTATGGAACGCAACAGACAGGAATTCAATTCGCTCGGAATACTTCGACTTATTGCGATAAACGATCGTTGGTTACCCGGAAGTGTTACTTATTTACGCAAACTTTATATTTCTTTCAGGCAGAAATTATGCTGAACTTAATTTTAAATATAGAAATACAGAAATATCGTGTAGCAATAAAAAAAAATTACATAAATTAATTTAAGATTCAAGGAAGAAAGAACTCTCTACTCCTAAATGATTATTTAAAATTTATTTAATTATACATACACATTAATGAATTTTAATCTCTAACCCAAGACTTGATTTACATTAATTTCCACTCATCTATTCTTTAAACCTACATGTCCCGTCGCGATTAGAGAAATGTCGTCAAACAGGGTTAATAAATATTCATGAAGCAATTTGTATATTTTTTAAAAAATCTCTAGAATAATTTTTATTTATTATAGCCCCTTAACATTTTAGTTAATTTGTATTATGTTACCATTCTACAAAATCGAGAAAAACTCCTAGATTGCCAGGCCTACAACTACCCGGATATATGACACATCTGCATCCCCCACAACAGGATATTAGGGTGTAGGGAGTGCTGACCGGAAGCAAACGAGGGGCAATTTTTAATCATCAGCGTGAAAAACATTTTCCACCCTGGTGATATATAGGATGTCAAAATTTAACGGATGAATCTAAAATTTGTCTAACTCTGGTATGTACTACCTATTATACAGGGTGTTCGGCCACCCCTGGAAAAAATTTTAATAGAGGATTCTAGAGACCAAAATAAGACGAAAATCAAGAATACCAACCTGTTGATGGAGGCTTCGTTAAAAAGTTATTAACGATTAAATTCAAAAATTTCAAATCGTTCTGGAAAAATTATTTTCGGTTGCGGGGGTCAATTACAATCATTTTTGGTGAATACACATACTTTCGAAATCCTACCCACTTTCGAGAAAAAAATTCCTCACCGAAAATATAATTTCTGGCCAGAAACGTCTGCCCAAATTTTCATGCGAGTCTTTAAAACGTCATAACTTCTGAACGGATTGGACGATTTTAATGTTTAAAAAAGCAAACTACGCGTATTTTGATGGAGGATATGTACAAATCGTAAAAATATTCGAAAAGTTGGTTCTTGACCCCGCAAAATGAGAAAAACCCCATAAAAATTGTCCACTTTTCAAACAGCCATAACTCTTACAATAGGGAATATATTTCAATAAAACTTTTCTCTGAAGTAGAGCTCATGGGTACCTACAAAAAAGTATTAGACAACTTTTCTGTAGGGCGTCAAACAAAATTACTAAAAATGAAAAACGGATTTTTAAGAAAAATCGACGGGGGGTAGGTGCCTAAATTTTTCGACGAAAAAAAAAATTTTCAAATCGTTCTAGAAAAATTATTTTCAGTTGCGGGGGTCAATTACAATCATTTTTGGTGAATAGACATATCCCCGAAATCTTGCGCATTTTCGAGAAAAAAAGTCAGTACGGTCGGAACTTTAAACGTTAATAACTGTTTAACGAAGCCTTCATCAACAAATTGGCATTCTTGGTTTTCGTCTTATTTTGGCCTCTAGAATCCCCCATTTAAATTTTTCCCACGGATGGTCGAACACTCTGTATATGGACTGTCTTATTCAATTATATTGCATTTAATAATAAAAACCTAAGATTTCTGATCGATTATTATTCATTACCGTATCCACCAGTAATGTAATAAAAAGATTTGTTAGTTTTGTGTTTTAAGTTTAAAAACATTGGAGGGGGGATTCAGACCATAAATTTTTCTCCAGTTTTTGTAAACATTTTTCATTAGTTTCAGGGTTCGAAAAATGTCATGTTTTCACGTTCTTGTTTCCGCGGAAAAGTCCAAGTTTTAATTGCTTCGCGCTCTTTCGCCAGAAGACACTAACGCAACAGACTTTTTCACAAGGTCTTTCAAATTTGCCTTTCGATTGCGCCAACCAGCGTTGCCCTCTTCTGTCGGACAGACAGCGAGCGATTTATGGTTTTCACTACGTACTGGCTGAAGATTCTAAGACCTCGGGCAAATCGTAAACGCGAAGACCAAAAATTACGCTTCTCTTTATACGGTCGAGGCCGACGCGCGAAACCTTTGAATAAAAAATGAACTAAAAAAAGCAAACATTCGTCGCTTTGCTCTCCAAACATATCTCAACGAAGACGGTTACGACACAGTTTTCAACGAACTCATCCCGTCGGAATACACGTTTCTTTACAGACTCCTTTGCACAGTTGTTTTCGATTACATCATGATTTCAGATTAGACGCGTAAAGTTCAGACACTCGACAACTCGAACTGGAACTGGAACAATGAACGTTCGAGCAAGTGCTCTAGAAGAAACACGAAATTGTTCTAAGTTTTCAAAAATCTATTTCCATACATCCTGTTTATCTTTGTACGTTGCTCCTTTTTCTTCGCACAAGTAGAGTACAAGCATTGTGATTCTGTTCTCCATTATTTTATTAATAGCAGATTTAAAAACAAACAAAATCGATCTCGTATCTTCCGTTCTTCGGATGGCCAGACTCTACCAATTGAGACATCTAGGCCATCCACGAAGACTTAAGTTGTTCTGGACGCGGTCAGTAGTTGGATGGATGGTTAACCATCTAGAAATTGCCGTGTACTATCGATCGATTCGATAGTTCTGATCCAACCTAAAGCTGTACGTCTTCTGTGATCGATATCGATCGATGTTGCCAACAAGGGTGGAAGAGAATTCTTTTATCTAACAATGTCTATCTACGAATCAGACGAGTGCTTTGTGAACGGGACCACTTGGAAATTGTAGGAACCGATGAGTATAAAGAAACTCCATTAAAATATTTTTGTAAAACTTTTTATAACAAAAATTATAGAAAATATTAACACGTCGACTGTCACGGCGGTCACTGGTGACCGGCACTTTAATATTTATAGCGCGTTGTAAAATTGTTTACGATGGAAGAATATACTTGTACAATTGTAAATATTGAATATTTGTCGATCAAAGGTCGAGGACATTTTTAGATATGGAAAACTGGTATGACAGCCAACGTGTTAATATCAATTTGTATAATAAATTAATCTTCATTGGGTGTTATGGTTTCTCTTGTAAAATGAATTGAGATTTTCTACATAATATATAACGTTTATTTGCAACGGAGAATACAGAAAAAACGCGGTCACGCGGTCATTGATAAGGACTCGCCATCTGGTGGGAGAAAAAGAAAATAACATAAAAGAAAGCAAACTTTGTGTTCAAAACAAAATATATATATATAACATAGAGAGATAAAATGTACTCTTTAACAATCTTTATCGATGATGTTCCAGAAATTTCTAGCGTAAAAGTCCCATTGGACGGTTTCTAAGTTCTAATTTTTCGAAACGTTTCGAGCGTCAACGTCGGAGAGCCTAGTCGGAAGCTGGACGCGCTTGCGAAAGCGTGTCACGCAAGGCCCAAGTCGATGTAATCGTCAATTAAATTAAACGGCCCTGGCTTTAGAAGCGATTATGAATAACGGGTAGCGACGATATGACGAAGTAAAGGCGAGGTGAGGCAAGGTGCAGCCTTGTATTTGTTCGCGAGCCGGTGATGTAAGCAGCGCATTGTATAACGTCACGATTGTAAAATGTTAATGGAAACGCGGCACACAGCAGCTGCCACGGTGTGAACGAGCGTCGGGAGGGGGAGACACACACGCGCGCGCATGCGCACGCGATTTTGTGTGTCGTGTGGGGTTACGTGGCGCCTTTTGGTCTGTCGAATCGCGACATTAAATCATTAACGGCGCAGCTCCTCGCCAGATTTCCACGCAATCGAGGCGCGGATACGTCTGCGTTTATTTCCGGAAAAGGAGATAACGTTATCGCGACCAAGCATTAGGAAAAGTTACGACGTCTATGGCTGCGTGGCTCATACATTATTTATGAAATGCATTCGCTCTGTGTACATCCGCGTTGCAAGCACACAAAATGGAAAATTGCGAGATGAAAGAACCCGATGGAAAGTTGCAGTCGCTTTTGCGTATATAATCCTGCCGTGAGTCCTGACACAAATATCAAGTCTGTTCATCGGTCTTTGCATATTTTTATTTACCCCTCTTTTTGTTCAACCCCTAGATTCTCTCCCTAAATATTAAAATTTCCGGTGAGACAGCTGGGGTTTCCCCTTGAACGATTCTCTTTGAAAGCCAAAAGTAGGGTTTTGACATTGTCCCAACATGCAGAAGCAATAACAAACTCAAGATTGGCTAGGAAATAATATCCGACGATTCGTTTCGGTTGAAGACTAACTCTCTGGTAGTTCGGATTGGAATTCGAATTTAAATTGCAAACTGTGACACTTTGTAGCACTTCAGCTACGACGGCTTAGCCAAGAAAGCTTGTACTACCTCGATATAAAACATAATAGCGACTTCAGGGGACATTGAAAAATAAAATAAATATTTAATAATTTTAACAAGTTCAACAATTCTAGGAGTGTATCTTTCTTTCATCATTTTAAGCCTACCAATTATCTTGAATGTAGAAATTTCCCTATTTTTTAAAGATAGTAATTACTTAGTCGATATTTACTTGTGAAATTCAAATACGAAAATACGTAGATCGTCAATTTTAATGCTCGACTGATAAAGTGGTGTTAGTTTAATCGTGATCTAGCATCTAAGTACCTGCTCTAAGTAAACGTACGATTATACTTAACTTAATGATAGATCAATTTGTTACGAAAGTAATCAACACTAATAGCACAAATTGCCAATGAGCATTAAATTCAACTTTTAGTTTCTGCCTATTCATTCGAAGTTCAGGCTCGAAGTATACAAAGCTCCACGTAGATTAGTGTAATTTATCATTACGGCGCCTTCAACCATCAGGGTCATTTTGATCACACCCTAGAGTCGAGAGTTAAATCGATCCATGGATCGATGCAATTGCGATTCAATTTTTCTTGGGTGAAAAACATGATCACAGACAAACTCAATTAGTTACGTCGACAGTATGTATCTCGCAACGAGACTCCGAGTGGCAGCTTCGATCGATCGAAATACTAGCTAATCGTTACGACCTGGCGTTTTCATTGTATAACTGTCTGTTCTGTTGGAAATTGTATGCAGCTGCGCAACGCGTGCACCGTTCCAGTAGCTGCAATTAAAACGACGTGTGGCTCGTCATAGAATTTTTAATTCTCACTGTTTACTTTATTTGCACTCTTACGTGCTTACGATCGTTTCTAACGGCTGTTATCTAACTCTTGGACGATTACAGTTACTAATTTGCCACGAGTTAAAGTATCAGCGAAGAGTATCCAGATGCATTGCTTTTCCATCGCAGCGTTCTGTGACATGAATTAATTATTATAAAATTGCTTTCTATATACTAGTAATTATTAAAGAATTTATTACTTATTTTGTTTTAGACGAAGAAAATTACTTTGTTACGTAGGAAGAATATGTTAACCTTATTTTTTCTCCCTAACAATTTCAAGCTCGAATAAAACCATTTTTCTCGGAGCACTTTACGTTCCATTCGATACTTTTGGGACTTTAGAAATCGCGTGCTCGAAATAAAATTAGTTTTAACAAGGGTTTATTATACAAGGATTTGTATATTTTAAACACGTGGTTTCTTAATCTATAAAATTACTCCCGAAGGAGACCATAAGGTATTACTGTACAAATAAACCTATTCTTAATGTCTTGTTTCCGAAATGTTAATTCATTTTGCTTGTACTCTACAACTCTGTTTCATAGGTATGTTTGGCGCCTATAGTTAGCAAATGATGTATTTTAACTTAAGTAGCAGTTAATTTAGGTCATAGATGCAATTTGATAATCGTGTGCTAGCAACTCACGACGAGTATTCATAAATCTGTGAAAATGGCGGAACGAAGTGCGGAATATTTAACACTGCTATTAAAATAAAAATGTATGTATGAACGTCTCGATCACTATCCACGAGTGTAGATGATAATATAAAGTAAACTAACGTTTATACCGGGTGTTTGGCCACCCCTGGGAAAAATTTTAGGGATCATAGAGGCCAAAATAAGATGAAAATTAAGGATATCAATTTATTGATTGAAGCTTCGTTAAAAAGTTATTAAAAAATTAAATTACAAAATTTCAAATCATTCTGAAAAAATTATTTTTGGTTGCAAGGGTCGATTACGATCGTTTTTGGCGAATAGACATACCCTCGAAATCCTACGCACTTTCGAGAAAAAAATTCGAGTAGGTAAACAAATTCGACAAAACTCAAAAATTTCAAATCGTTCTGGAAAAACTATTTTTCGTTGCAGGGGTCAATTGCAAGCATTTTTGGTTAACAAACATACCCCCGAAATCCTACTCAGTTTCGAGAAAAAAATTCCTTACCGAAAATATAATTTCTGGCCAGAAATGTCTGCCCGAATTTTCATGCGAATCTTTAAAACGTCATAACTCCTGAACGGATTGGACGATTTTAATGTTCAAAAAGGCAAACGATGCGTATTTTAGTGTAAAATATGTAGCAATTATAAAAATATTCGAAAAGTTGTTCCTTGACCCCGTAATATTAGAAAAACCCAATAAAAATGGTTCAATTTTCAAACGACCAAAACGCCTACAATAGTGAATATATTTCAATGAAATTTTTTTCTGAAGTAGTGCTCATGGATACCCACAAAAAAGTATTAGACAACTTTTCTATAGGGTGCCAAACAAAATTACTAAAAATCAAAAACGAATTTTTAAGAAAAATTGACAGGGGGTAGGTGCTGAAATTTTTCGGCGAAATTAAAAAGTTTCAAATCATTCTGGAAAAATTATTTTTGGTTGAGGGGTCAATTACAATCATTTTTGGTCAATAGACATACCCTCGAAATCCTATTCATTTTCGAGAAAAAAATTCAAGTAGATACCTAAACTTTTCGACGAAAAAAGAAAATTTCAAATCGTTCTAAAAAAATTATTTTTGGTTGCAGGGGTCAATTACAATCGTGTTTGGTAATTAGGCATATCTCCGAAATCGTACGCACTATCGAGAAAAAAATTCACTCCCGCAAATATGATGTGTGGCCAGAGATCTGTGATTATATTCTTCGTTTTTATCATTTCATATGTAGATATAGTCCAATTATCTGGCATATAAAATTTTAATAAGAGATTTTAGAGGCCAAAATAAGACGAAAATCTAGAATGCCAATTTGTTGATTGAGGCTTCGTTAAAGAGTTATTAACGTTTAATGCTGTTAAACTGCGCTGTTCGCAGGTTACAGTTCTACAGGCGGAACTTTAAACGTTAATAACTTTTTAACGAAGCCTTAGTCAACAAATTGGTATTCTTGATTTTCGTTTTATTTTAGTCTTTAGAATCTCCTATTAAAATTTTTCCCAGGGTTGGTCGAACACCCTGTATATTTTTGTTAAGAATCCAAAGGTTCCCGTGGAATGTGAACAATTGCACGACTTTCTAACGCGATAAGTAATTTGATTGAAATTTCTGGAGCGCGTTTTTGTTGCTTTTGCTGGAAGTATAAAATGTTACCCGGAAGATTGGTCGCATAATAGAATGCACGAAAACCTCAAATAAATTACATTGAATTATAGCAACGAGTTATGTCACAACCTCGGAGAAGGTTTTATATAGCGGAAGCGACGACTTCACGATTGGTTACGCCGCTGCAATGTGCCGTAGACAGCAGTGGTTCTCAGAAAAAGGTTCTTATTTCTGCATTGTACAAGTGATATTCGATTCGGGACAAGATTTTTCTGATCGACCTTAAACTTTTGAGTTTGAAAGCGTTTTCATAAAGATTTCATTATACTTTCATACGATCAAAGAAGCAGCGTTAACGAGTCGATAGATTTATCCAATTCTATCTCACTACTGTTTAATGTAGGTTCGATATACGAACTTGTACCAAGTGATACACAAATCGAAAATACTACTTGAAATTTCTAGTCATTTAAAAAATCTTGGTTCTACTTTAATTTCATTATTAATGAAATTTCAAGGAAAAACTGATTCTAATCATTTGTATGGGACAAAATGATAGCACAAGTCGAAAATCGTTTATTTCTATATTTTAATTCAAGATTAACGAATTATTTTAATACTTAATTGAGTGTTTAATTCCAGTTAAGTACTTTACGATTTCTAAGTTAAGCACTTACGATATGACTGGCCAATTAAAATATGTTGTTATAGTAGCTAGACTTTACATTTTCTTGCAGCAAATACTTGAACACAATCGTGCAATAACGATTTTTGATGTACATAGTCCTACAGAATAGTATACATATAGGATGAATGATAGCCAAGTTGTATTTATTATCTTTATTTTGAAGGATAAGGCAGTTTCTTACATGTGCTATCATTTTGCCTCACACTGTACATACTATTAATACCACTGTGTGATTACACGAAACGAACAGCTGCTTGAGACACGAGTCTTAAAGGATTAATCGAATTCGAGAAATTATGGATACTGTGACTGTCGGGAATTGTCGACATTGATTCATCATTTTCTTCTTTGTAATTCCGTCTTCTGAAAATCGTTTCCATGAACAGCTTTATCTTTTTCAGGAGAAATTTATATAAAGAATGAAAGGTGTTTTGAGATAATATGGTACTTTCAAGAATTGCTGAGAACATGTCGTACGTAGAGTTCAATGATTTCTAAAAAGACTGAAGAAAAGAAAACTGATTTCTGTTCCGAGAAAGTTGATTGACTTTTTGAAACGAGTACCCAAACGTGGGAAACAATGTCTAGCTTTTCTAGGAAAAAAGTTACTAATTACTATAGTTACTGTTCGAATTTTGATGGAAAGAAACCTAATCTAAACCTGATAATTCAGCTATGCAAAGATTACCAAATCACAGACCACAGTGTGAAGTTTTTTTTAAGCATTTGTTCTTTGTTGAAATCAAGGAATCACAGAGTATTGTAATCTGCTGTAGCACAACTAATGCATTCAGGCAAAGGCTGACACGATTACCGCATTCCTAAGGATTTCTCAATTTTGTTCTATAGATTCACGCTCTGGTAAACGAATTTTTCACATTCTTCCACTGCATATTCAAAGATTGTACCAAAAACTGATAAACAGCTGTAGAAAAAATTAATCGTTTGTCTGTTGGAAAATGTATTGATAAAACAAGGTCGCGTTGAAAAAGAAACAGCATTTAAAAGTTATGGCCAGCAAATTACAAACTCCTCTGATCCTTCGGTCTGAACACGAAGCATAAATGCTTTAAAAGTTTCAAATGATCTCTGGAAAATTGTCCATCCACGTAGAACTTCGATATTGTCAGCTGTTGTGCGAACGAAAAAAAAAGATTCACGAAAACTTTCGGATCATTTTTGTAGCACTGTACATCCGCGTAGGACTTTAAAAACAATTTCTTGCGTCTGAAGGTAAACGTTGCACCATCCAAGGTTTGCGTTCTTAAGACAGCAACGTTCATTAGAAATGCAATAACCGCGGGATTTAATTGCGAGAAATGCGGTGAAGGTTGACGTAAGAACATTCTGAGGAACTTTTCTCAGTGCGATATACACACGTTTGTACCAATGGGTCCTACGACATCGACGACAATGGAAATAACGGTCGTTCGTTACGCGAGAAGACATCGGACGATCGAATGAACGCAGAAGATTCCGCTACTTTTTCTAACCAGTGTAACCGTACCTGCACGGTCGAGGACACGCTCTAAAAAACACGCTGTCGTAAATATTAACTCTCAGTAGTCGCAA
Source organism: Colletes latitarsis (assembly GCF_051014445.1). NCBI lineage: Eukaryota > Metazoa > Arthropoda > Insecta > Hymenoptera > Colletidae > Colletes > Colletes latitarsis. The sequence goes on along the minus strand of NC_135139.1, from coordinate 8,498,833 downwards.
ATTACTGTTCGTAGATCTTAACTTCCGACTCCGGATATCCATCTCGCGCGAGCATTTGGTCTCAGCAAACGTTTCTTCTTTCATTTGGTAAAAATAACTTCGTTGGACGTAGATCGCCACTAAATATTCTCGAAGCGTTTACTAAAATTTTAATACGTCGAGTCGTTTGTTTTAAAAATCATAATTTTTAATGCTGTGCCATGTTATTGTACAATGAAAGTTATATTGAGGATAACTTAATATTTCTGTTGCGTGTTTTGGATCACTGCCATACATAAAAGTGAAAATAGATTCCATGATTGGACGTCCGGAAAAGATGACGTGATCACGGTATTGTTCTCTTTTTAATACACCGGCTTTTTAAAATAAATCTTCTGTTGTGTCACTTCCCAATATAACACCACATTGTTAGGAACAATCTCAGTACTTAACGATGGGAATTATACAAACGCTATTCACTTTTCCACTGATTTTTCGACAGATTTAATATCTACGCTTACACTTAAATACTTCAAGAACTCATCAGGTCACAGCATATTTTGTCATGTCCATTTTTGATGATACACGTATGTATTTATTAAAATTTTTTACTTCTAATATATATGCCTGAATATATGTATACATTATAAATAAAAACTTTAAACATGCGCACGTACAATAATCGTGAATATTAAATGAATATGTTACACTAAATAACACAGAAATTTCACTGAACTTCATCATTTGACTTTTACGTATTGGAATATTTTTATTTGTAATTTGAAATAAGTCAATAAATATCACTGTAAGTTACAAATAAATACCATTGCAGTTACTAAAATTCATGTATACATACAGGGTATTCGACCACCCATGGAAAAAATTTCAATGGGAGATTCTAGAGGCCAAAATAAGACGAAAATCAAGAATACTAATTTGTTGATTGAGGCTTCGCTTAAAAGTTATTAACGTTTAATGCTGTTAAACTGCGCTGTTCAGAGATTGCCGTTCTATAGGGGTAATTTTAAACGTTAATAACTTTTAAACGAAGCCTCAATCAAGAAATTGATATTCTTGATTTTCGTCTTATTTTGGTCACTAGAATCTCCCATTAAAATTTTTCCCCGAGGTAGCCGAACACCCTGTATAGTAGCTATATTATAATTTTTAAATTCAATTACATTTATCGCATTCCAAATAACTTGAGCTATGCAAAGTATGTTCTTTTTAAACCCAAGACAATACAAATATAAAATTAACTTTTAGTCATCGTACGTCTTTAAAATATAATAATTAATGTAATACGATTACTGTAGTTTACAGTTCCATGAATATTTTTTATCAAGAAAAGAAATTTAAAACTTGGGCGGTTAAAAGCATTAAGCAATCCGTTTGTTAATATAAAGAAGAACGTTTATATGCGTCCACGAGTAACCGAGCGCTCGAGCGCGTCAGACAACGCATTATCGTAAACAAGACGCGCAAGCGACTGGCGTCCAGCGCGAACCAAAATAAAGCAGACTAATTTTTCCCATCCGGGGTTACGTGTCGGTGGCATCGACCGATAACGCGTGAACCGCTCGCGTTCGACCTGAATACGAACGAAAAGCCTGCAGGCGACAGTTTAGAAAGGTGATTTTCATCGATACAAACGTGTAACTTTTATTGGACATGTTCCGCGCGTTGTTGCACACCTGCCTTCGAGTCTTACGTGACACATATCCTGGAGGCAGGATGCGTTTGCTCTATCAAGGATAAACGCGACGAAACGTTTCGAAACCAGCGATTACTGTTTTTCTCCGTCGACTGCGACGTTACGAGACATTAAATACTGTCCGGGACATGTCCGCGGTGGTTCTGTGATGTTTGGGACGCGGTTCGACAAAATATAATCTGATTAAATTTGTCACGATACGATTACACGTTGTCGGACTATAATTACGCGATAACCATAATTGCAAATCTTTAAAACGTCTAATAACTGTTTAATTATCCGATAATCGCCACGCGATTACGCTTCAATTACAGTATGCGCAACTCTGGTTTGTGAAGTTTGATTTCGTAAGGTCATCTTAGTCTTTGGATTTTATCTCTTAATCCTTTAACGAACGAGAACATATAGTGGCGAAAAAAATGTTTAACTTGTAGTTAAGTCTTCCAAAAAGATTTAATGCATCTTTGGTATGGAGAAATCAAATATTCATATAAATAAAAGAAGACAAATTTCGAGATAACTAAACTGTTTTTTTTTTTGTGAAGGCTTCTAAATTGGTGAACAACTTTTCGATATATAGTAATGTTTGACCAAAAATCTGAGTTGTATCGATAAGTTTTTTATTATAACATATAAAATCAGTTTCCGTTTGTACATATAAGATAAAGATATACTTAAACAACTATATTGATATTATAAAATAATAATAATAAATCTTCTACAAGTACAAACTATACTATTTTGCATAAAAGGAAAATATAATTGTTTATTTTTCTCAAATAAACCAATTACCTTACTAACTGCATTAAACTGAAGTAAATATGAGTAATTTGAATAGTGGGTGCAACATGATATTTCTCCGATCAACGAATGAGTAGCGTAAAACCATTATTGTCGTTTGAAGTGGAACTCTATCAGTGTTGCACAATTATCTCTACAGTGTATATTGCAGCATTTATATACTGCCAACCTGGCTAGTTTTTCATTAGTTTCTTAAACAACTGGTATGTTACACAACGTAGTAAACTACTGCATTTTCACGTGCGAATCACTCTAATGCAGTGGTTTTTAAACATTTTGGGAAGCGCGTCTCTAAAAAATTTATCAAACCGATATTGAGGTGAGCGAAACAGGAGCAGGAACCTAGTTTACGAATAAATCTAAAATTTATATTCATTTTAATGAATAAAAATTGCCTCATTCTGCGTAAGGGACGCTTATGTTTGAGACGTGTTCGCATCAATTCGAAATAAAGCGAGCACGAGCAGAGCGCCCCCTCTGATGCGAGTGCTCGGGTTTAACAATGAGATCCCCCAATAAGATATTTGAAAGGATGAATTTAGAAGATTGAATGATGACATTTTGCTCAATAGAGTTGTACCTCGAACCAACCTCCCCTCCCTCTACACTTCAAAATCAAGAAACCAAAAACATTACCCCTGCCTCAGACATAATTCTATATTTCGTTTCAACGATTGAACTTCGCGAGGAATTATTTATTTTTAAAGAAAATGAGTAATGCAACGATATCATTGTTTCAGTGTAGTATAAACGAAATACAAGATTCAATGTGAAGAACTAATGATCTATCATTATACACGATGGAGGAACTGTGTGCTTTGCTTGTGTTTGTATTTTGGGTATATTCCTAGCTAACGAACTGTTCACCGATCGGGGTGAGTTATATATGTATACGTCATTCGATTCGTCTAATTCAGTACGTTATTAATATGTATTTCATTATTTGCGGAAATTCGTTATTTTTGTTTAAGCTTGTCGGAAAATTGCAATAGAAAAGTAAGGTTAAGTATATTTTGATAGGTCCGTACAGCCAATTGACCATTATTTGTCCTATAAAATAAGACCATTGCAAAAGAGTATTTTTATTTAATTTTAGTTATATAATAATATGACATTGCTCATAATTGTATGTTAGCATATACATATGTCAATTTTAAGACATCTGTAGCTGAGTTAGGTCTGGGTTAGGTTTGAAGCCCCTAGAAGTTAGGGGGGGGGGGGGGCAATATTTTGTACTGTTGCTGCACATACTACCTGACCTGCATAGTATGTGCACAAAAAAATGACTTTTATGCATACATGTTTAACAAATTAGCATTTGACTTGTTAGCGACAGCTTATTTTTAAGGAACGTTGAGGGCAATTAGCTCGACGATATTTCATTTTCGAACAATTTATGATAGGGGCTTAGTGTGGCTTAAGAGGGATGGTTGCAAGGATACAATCCAGATGCCTGTCGATGGCTGGTGACTCGAAGTCACGTAGCTATCGGGCGTCATAGGATTGATTGTTTGAAAGGAAACATGGGTATGTTAGGAAAAGGCAATCGAACCGACGTTACTTTGCTTTAAAGAATAGGAACTCTGTTCCTTGAGGATCTGGCCACGGAGTGGGGAAGGTGAGGGTGTAAAGTTGGTTTATCAAGAAATTTCTAACAGACTACCTGACATTTATAATTTACACCATGAACATAGTAACGACAGTCACTTGTTTCTACCTGTGAACCTATAAAAATATACTTAACCTTACTTTTTTATTGCAAATTTTCGACAAGTTTAAACAAACATAACGAATTTCCGCAAATAATGAAATGCATATTAATAATGTACTGAATTAGACGAATCGAATGACGTATAACTCACCCCGATCGGTGAACGGCCCGTTTGCTAGGAATGTTCCGTATTTTGTATCATGGGGATTGGTGAAATTAGTTTAACGTGTTTTGCTGACCGCGAACATCTCGTTCTTCGAGTGTTAGTGCAGAATCAACCATTCAGTATTCATGATTTATTCCAAGTCATGGTAGAATACCATGCATACGAGAATCTGGTTTTAATCAATAGCGTGGATGGAAGACACGGTTGAATGTTCGACACTCACCTTTGCAACGAGCTGCTGACCGCTGTGTACGTCGATGCATCGGTACAGAGCGCTCCCCTCGGCCGGACCAAGAAGTAGATACCGATCGCCAAGTATGGCGGGTCCATGATGATCGGTTGGCAGCGGCTCGTAACTAGGGAAGACTACCGCCGGCACGGGGTTCGTCTCGTCGCTCGTAGGCTGCTGACTGATGTCCTGATTATTGTTCGGACTGACCAGGAACTTTCCATTGTTGGTGCGAGTCACTTGCAGATGTAGTGGATGCTGCCTGGCGGCGGCTGTCACTCTCATATTGTGTCGTTTTCACGCACGCACAGTTTCACACTCGCGACACTACTTGTTTTTATTTATTTATTATTTTTATACGTAAGAGAAGTTTTTATTTTAGGCACCGAGCACGAGCTCCATATCAAATTCGAGCAAGTTTAAAATTCGTAATATCGTCAGTCGGTCGTTGAAGCGAAAAAGCCTTGAATACACTTCATGTCACAAGATTATAAACACGGTAACCACGACGATTATCGATTTTAACGAGCCGATTAACGCCTGAAAGCTCTATGGATACGAACGCATAGTAGGTACGAATTAATTATATTTAAGGATATCACTTGTGCTTGGGCCCATGCAGCTTGCGTTGGTTTCGTGTTACCGCTGGGTCCTTGGACGGAGATCTTTGTGAGTGACAATCAGTCACTTTTACAAGAAAGCTCTGTAACAAATAAAGAATAAAAACTAATATAGTAAAATAGTGTAATCGAACATGCTTCAAGTATTCAAGGTTAAGCTATACATAGTTAAGTTCGAATATAGTAATTCTCGTAGCATGTTTATACCAGAAATCAGTATTTGTTATCTCTAGCTGGAACTGAGCTCTCGCATGCATCGTTCAACGAAAAGAATCAATGGAATACACACAGGATGTACTGATAAGAGTTATGCGAATGAGGTAGTGCAATCATCTAACGAAAATTAAAATTTTTCTTGTATTTCCATGGAAGTACTGCCAATTGATCGAGGTAAGATCATTTCTGGTGAAAATAAGTATAACCATGATTTCATTCTGAGCACTTGCATATTTTAAACTACTTGTTGTGTAAACTAAAAAATTGAAGAATAATATTGTATTTATTCGAGATAAAAAACGAGCATTTAAGGACTACAATAAAATACTCTAACACGTAAAATTATTAAGTTAATTACACGTATTCATAATGGAGCTCGAACGACAAGAGTTCCGTTCATTAACTCTATGTGATTCACGGACAATTTCGAAAGATCACGTTTCGATATTCGTCCTGCCTTGTGCGCAATTTCTATGGAGAGGACACCGTAAGGTCAGGGATATCGGAATAAGGCGGTCGTTGCGCCGTAACATTCTATCCAGCCGAGGAAGCCGAGTCACAGAAAAATTATAAAACATGATGCAAGAAAATCTCTTAGGCATTATTAATGCACCAATTAAAGTCACACCGAATATGTATCGTAAGTTCCTCTGCTTTATTTATACCTCATTGCGGATGACCGATAGTAACTCGGGTACCGTTTATCATCTTGTTTCAGACACCACTTATATATCAGTAAACAATATATTGACAGATAATAACAATCGTGATATTAAACGTCTCTGGTCCTACGTCGAACTGGATTCGAGGTGGTTATTTCGTTCCAATCTATGTCAGGTCGATTTCAACATAGAATGTTTGATTATTGTTATATTTATCTCCTTATAATATGATTAAAAGAAGATTAGGTCGATTTGCGGTCGACCAGTAATAATATTTGATCGAAGGATCGATTATTTTATAATTATTCCACATTAAGTTATTGTTTCACTTATATTAAATATATTACTATAAACTGGGTTGAAATGCGATAATCTTCAATGTTAAAGTTACAAAATTATAGCAAAAAAATAATTTTGCATAATTTTGTTTAAAATAATTGCGAAAAATTATTTGTTGTAATTAATTGTAATTGCAGGTCAATGAATCTAAGTTTTAGCTACAATTGTTGAAACTCGAGGATATGAGTAGATTACCAACTACATTTATTCACTACGATATACAGCTTCGTTTAAATCCTACTTATTACCATTTTTGAATAATATGAAATTGAGAAGTCAACCTTGAAAACAGAAAAAAAAAAACGATTCGAGCCTGTAATTAGAAATTCGAATTATTGACTTGATTGTTCGTCCTTATCGTTGGCACAAATGCCGACTATCGGGATATTCGCGAACCGCGCCATTACGATATCTACGTACTTGCGCAAAACTCCTGCCGTTCCAAAGATCAGGGATGTATGTGACAAGTATTCGCCCCGCTGGTTTCCTTCTTAAAAAGATAGTCGATTGCGGGTCTAATTCGTCATTTTTATCTGAGAAAGATTTACCGAAACACACTTGTTATCTTCGGATCATACGACAGACGATATTTGAATGTAAGGTCAACGATGTATCGACAGGTGGCAAGAGCTCTGGAACTTTTCTACGTGTCCCCTATCGTCGTTTATTGAATAAACGAAAAATCTGACGAAATAGCAAGATGGGAATTAGTAAGGCATTGCGTCCACACGGTAGCGCGTGTCGAAACGCGTGTATACTTAACACGCACACTACCAAGTAGATAGCAGATATCCTTCGGTAAGGTCAAAATGGCGGAGTTTCACAGTTGTCACGGCGATATTGCGGGCACCGGTTGCATTAATAGCGCGCAAACATGACGCAATACCGCGAAATAAATTGCTTAATACGTCCGCTCACGCAGTCCATGACTTTTTGTCGATGGATCGCGTCGTCGTTCATGAAAACTTCTAATTCGAATTAGGAGGAGGCTGGCCGATGACAACAAATTATGATTTTGATTTTTGAGACACAAGGATCTAAACATACTACTCGAGTTATCACACGTATGTTCCGAACACTTTATGGATATGAACGCGAACTTTTAGCGACACGACGTTTACATCGAATTTAAATTCCAATCGATGAATTCGTCGGTGTCGTAAAATCGTCGATTACGGAAGTAAATAATCTGATAGGAAACGGGAGCAGGGATGCGCCGATATCAGGGTAAGCGCACCAAAGTAAATATACGATATGGCGAAGAGGCTGACATAGATCCGGTACGCGTCAATAATAATCACTGCACTTTGCACTGTACTCACGCGAGGTCAATACGCAAAATATATGTATATACGCACACACACACAATTTGCAATGCTTTCTTTCTTTCTCTTTGAATATGGTGTACAGCAGGGATAGCACGTATTACCTTAAAATGTTCTTTCTGTTGTTGCCGTACGTTCCTGAACGGATGTCTGGGATGGAGAAACGGTCAGACGTAGTCGATTTTCCCCAAAGACGTTGTTGACAAACCGCCGTTCTCGAAAAACGAACCCCCGGATTCTACCGGGCGAATTGGATTTTCGAATAGCGCGCGCGTCGGATCAAACCTGGCCTCTTCCTGTTGGCTCCTACCTGGATGGTATATTGGTAGTGTCTTTCTCTTCACGGTTCTCGCGATCGTGTCCGGCAAACCGTCGAGTCGATGTTTCTCTTTCGTCACGCGGACTACGAGTGTGAAGTTTTGAAGAGAAACTTGGAGAGCTAAGCGGTTACGAGCAAGGGAGACGATACAGAGAAATTTGTATCCCGCGCAACGGACGGTCCAACGTTTTGGGCCGACCTTCCGCTCAGAAACGACGGCGGCAGTAGAACGAGCAAGCACAAACCGATCGCGCCATTGTGCAGCAAACGACTGAAACCACGGTCGCCGCCTCGAATTATCCGACAGAATCGGTGAGTAAGAGTAGGGGGAAGGAAGACGGGTGCGCATGCGCGTTTCACGGTCTTTACAGTGTCAGCACAAGAGTGTTGCGTGAAACGGTGCCCTCATGTAATTTTCGCGTTCGTGGAAATGTGATTGAACTTTTCGAGGGAAACTCGCTTAAAGAACGAGAGATCCTTTCTTTGAATGCTTTGTGGTAAGGCACCTTTCCGTTTTCTTTTTCGTTCGTTGAATAACAAAAGCATTGAAAACAATAAATACGCTCCATGTGCGATAAAAAGCTTTGTCGATACTATTAAGTATTGTCGAGAAAGTGTATTCGTTTGAAATTATTACGTAGATATCAATCGGAATACGACAAACACAAACCTTCGCGTTTCCCGGTAGTTACATTACTGATTTATCATTTCTGTTTGTTGCTTTTATGCGTCTTTTGCAATACGCTTTTGATTTACATTTAATCTGCGCCAGTGATGCAATACACGATAAACTTACAAAACATTATAAAACAGTGATAGAAAACGGTAGAACACGACGGCTGTGTCTGGCGTTGTCGTTACGATAAAGAGAGGGGCCTCGTAAGCCAACGATGCGGTACTGGCCACATCAGTGCGTACGTGGGCATCCTAAATCGCGACACGCGGTTGTACACACAAATGTTCGTACCGTTTATAACACCTTATCTGTAACACTAATTACTTCGTTTACATCATCCGAATGTTGGAAATTTCTTATTAATAGAATTAATCTGAAATTCTTGTAATTTTTCACGTGCATAGCAGTCATGTTTCGTAATAAAAGCGTGCATGTGGATATCTAATCCGGTGCGTTGTTTATTGTATAAAAAGTTCTTGCGATTAACGAACGGGTTTGGTTGGTCGCACCGTTTTTTAATGGACGAAAACCAGTCGCAAGAAAGCAGATTTTTTTTCGAGATATTCGTTTCGCATAAATGATGTGCCCTTGACCTACCTTAACGTTCCTTAGCAACCGCAGGAGGCATACTTTGAACAATCCTCGGTAACTAAGGGCGTGAAACCTCACCCACGTACTTTGGCATGACCGTGAGAAAATGCATCATTGTTATACGTACTTTTTGTCATAAATAAATAAAAGTACTTGGCTGTTTTTAAGTCATTTTTTAAACTGCATTTGCCTCCTTGTGGCTGCATTGAATTTCGAAGAAAATAATATACATAAAAATATTTTAATCAACAAAAGTAGAGCTTGTAACATTAAAGTTAATGACATTGGAAGTAGTCATTTTTTCTTTACCAACCGTTTGATGATGATATTAAGATATATAAAATAAAACATTTTGATTAATTTGAATGTTTCAAAGTACCGGAAAAGCGTCGAGGTCCAACTTTTTAAATATTTTTGTACGAACACCTTCGTATTTAATTTAATTTTCGACGAAACAATAACAATGACTTTGTAAACGATTCTCAGAAGAATAAATTGTAGGATTAGAAACACTGAGTGTTGTTTGGTTCCATTAATGACGAGTCAAAAATGGTAATTCTCTAGAATAGACTCCGTTCGTAATGTTCGAGTGAAACAATCAAACTTTCATGGCGCGAATCTCAGTTATCAAATCATGAAAATAAATCATCAGACTTTATCATCAAAACATCGTGATCGTGTCCTTTGGGAAACACATACTCTGTTGCAATATGCAACATGCAAAGTCGGCGGAGATTATTGTAACGTACGTGTATACTCGTGTGTAAGTACCTATAGACTGTATATCTGCCTGAAGAGATATTGCGTGGCGTTTGGATCACGCTCGAGTCAGGCCAGGCCTTCGAATTTCCAAAGCAGCTCAACCTCAGACCGGATATTGGTTAACCTAGTGCTTTTTTTTTAACGTACTCCATTCTACCGCTTACGTAGGTGCCGGTTGTATCATTTAACGGGCTAAATGATTCAAACGATCCGATAAACTTCAGCGAAAATAGATTTTGGCAAAACTGATGCTTGTTCGATCGGTTGAACGAACAATACGAACGGTAACAAACGTAATCTTCCCGCGGTATTGCATTTTTCGAACATCATCTAATCACTTGCTAGACGCAAACGAAAGAAAGGCAATCTGACCGTGAGTTTGCATCGTCAAACACAATTGCCACATTCTTTTCCTTATCGAGGCTTTATTACGTATCTCTGATCAAATGCAACTGACGACGATAGAACGATTGTACAAGATTAATAATCTTCTATTTAATGTTTCGTGCCTTTCGATGATTCGCACAAAGTTTCCATGATCCGGTGGAAACTGCTGGGAGTATCTCGATAAAATATTAAAGCAACGATATATCGATTTCGAATTATCAAGACCAGCCCTGACTACCGCACGGCCGCGTTTATGTTGATATTGTTACGTCACGTGTACCTACGTGTGTTGTGTAGGAAGCAACCATAAAGTATACAACGAAATATACTTAACGCCATTTTTAAGTGATTTTTTAAGAAGTTTCTTTCAAAGCATTTAACGAAGAAATGAAATTTGTAAAATTACTAAACGTTCGTTTCGAATTCATGAGTGATTAATAACGAGTAACGAAGCAATTATGAAATTTGTTCTAGGACGATCGTAAGCCTTATCTGACGAAAGTCACTATCACGTATGAATTACAACTCCTAATGGAAAAATAATTGTTACAGAATTCAAGTTTTTTTGAAATTTCGATCTTTTGTTCGACTATTCGCGATTCTTTTTTATTTCATTTCGTTTAAAGCGACGACGTCGAGGCAGCTTTTTTAATACGTTCGCGATCTTTTGCCAGATATTGGCGTAGAAATTTCGTCATGCGGTCTGAAATGACTTCAAGGCTGAGTAATATTTATCACGGTTGAAATTCTGATAATGCGTTACTTCGAGCTCTTGGGCCTTATTTCGGAAGAGCAAATATTTTTAACCGCTTTCGCGTGTCGCTGTCGAAGGAACTTCCAGCGCCATTACCCTTCTAAACGTCGCCCATTTTTTGGGACTTTCGCGACCACGTCACAGTGGCTAATTCCATAGATCTAGGTGGACAAAATGAAAATATTAATGTTATCGAGACAGCCCCAAATTCTATTTTATTTCGTATATACAGGGTGTTCGGCCAACCCTGGGAAAAATTTTAATGGGAGATTCTAGAGGCCAAAATAAGACGAAAATCAAGAATACCAATTTGTTGATGGAGGCTTCGTTAAAAAGTTGTTAACGTTTAAAGTTCCGCCCGTACTGAATTTTTTTCTTGAAAATGCGGAAGATTTCAGGGGTATGTCTATTCACTAAAAATGATTGTAATTGACCCCTGCAACCGAAAATAATTTTTTCAGAACGATCTGAAATTTTTTTTTTCGTCGAAAAATTTAGGTACCTACGCCCTTGTCGATTTTTCTTAAAAATTCGTTTTTCATGTATAACTAATTTAGTTGACGCTGTACGGAAAAGTTGTCTAATACTTTTTTGTAAGTACCCATGCGCTCTACTTCCATGCTAAATTTCAATGAGATACAGTCACTATTGTAGGAATTATGGCAGTTTGAAAATTGAACCAGTTTTATGGGGTTTTTCTCACTTTACGGGGTCAAGGAACAACTTTTTCAATATTGTTAGAATTTCTACATATTTTCCACTAAAATATGCGTTGTTTGCATTTTCAAACATTAAAATCGTCCAATTCATTCAGAAGTTATGACGTTTTAAAGATTCGCATGATTAATGTTAAAAACCGTAAATATGTATAAAAAAACAAATAGTGACAAAAAATTCATGATTATTATTATTATTATTATTATATTACGATGCGTTTATATTATCGTTAAAAAAACCATAAATATGTATAAAAAACAAACACTTTTATGCATAAAATCGATCACAGTATCGCTTATCTCTTATCGTATCGTCCCCTTCGTCACTCGAAATGATTCTGCACAATTACGTTGTATCATTACAATGAAAATTTGAATGAGAATAATTACGTTTTTAATTACGTTCGAAGAAGAAGGAATGCACTATCGATATACAGTCAGTTACGAAAGTCTTCGTAGACCCCTTGAAATAGTAATTTTAAAGAAAATAAGCAACAATTTCGTATAATTTTATATTCATTTATTATTATGTATGATACTATTAATTAAACTACACAACTTTTTTTTTTTAACAATATTTTATACAATGAAGAGAAAACGAAGTCTGTATGTCTTAAGATTGTTCGTACACTAAAATACGAAGATAGTAAATCTAATAAATCTAATAAATTTTTGAAACATTATACCTGGGCTTCCCCGATAATGTTTCCTTTACGTTGTCATGACGTCGTGATTCAGTTGAAAGATGTCTAATAATCATTTAACGACGAGTGCTTCTAGGAGAGAAATAAGCGTTGAAATGCGGGAATTAATTGTTAAATTGTATAAGGAGAAGAAATCTCTACGTGAAATTGCTAACATTGTGGGCAGAAAAAATTGTACTATTCAGTACACAATAAAAAAATTCAAAATAACTGGTAAATATAAAAATAAAACACGTAGTGGTCGTCCTAAGATCCTAAGATGTTCGATCTGTACTGTAAATTATTCGCCAAGATCCAAAAGTAAGTGCTCTAAAAATAGCTTCAGAAGTAGAAAATGATTTAGGGAAAACAGTACACCCTGAAAATATTCGAAGAATTTTTAAAAAATCTGGATATCGTGGTCATGTGCCGCGAAAGAAACCCTTAGTCAGTGACATCAACCGTTCTAAGAGAATTGAATTCGCAAAAAAACATGAAAACTAGAATATACAATTTTGGGAAAGAGTATTATTCACCGACGAAAGTAAATACACTATTTTTGTAGCGGATGGAAGAGTCAAAATATGGAGAAAAAGCGGCACAGCATTTGTAATCGAACGATCATTTTAGGGGGTGTACGAAGACTTTCGTGACTCAAAGTGTTACTACTAACATTTCTAAAACTACAGCCCTCTTTGCTTTCTAACAGTCTTTCAAAAAAGAATCTATTGCACGTGATAAGATTAGTCTCCCCCGCTCCACCTCCCTCCCTTGGATCATTTATGAAACCGATACTTTCGTTGGTTTGTGAGAGAAAAGCTTGTAACACTATATTTAGGTATAAACGATTTTGTCAGCAATTATGAATGTTCGTATACGGAATCGCGTAGTGCAACAATATTTACATAAGTTTGGTATGTCACTCGGCGGAAGAAAAAAGCGGATGTTTAATTTTGGACGCAGCAGGCAACAGACTGTTAAGTTTTCGAGATAGATGCGAGGTCACTGGGTGCCGTATTGATAATTCTTTCGTAAATGAACGCGCGTGTAGAAAACATTGGTTGAGAATACGTGACGCGCGTCATGTTACTGCTATGAATTTCCTGAACGGCTGTGTCACCTTTGCTCTCTCACTTTGACGCGTATATATGAGCCGTTTATTTTGAAAGTGGCGTAAGTCCATTTTCCAAAAAAGTCGAGTTAGCTACCTTAATAGTTACATTTTTACATGATCGTTTCATTCTGAAGCAACTTGTTAATTGTTAAGATTTAGTAACACGAAAATTTGCTGGTTAATGACGCGATGAAAAAGTTTATTTTGAAAGTGGTGCAAGT